>NC_029777.3:79239980-79240730 GCF_000817695.3 Arachis duranensis
AAAAGTGAATTTTAACTAAAAACTAATAAAAATATACTAAAAACTAACTAGATCATACTAAAAACATACTAAAAACAATGCCAAAAAGCGTATAAATTATCCGCTCATCACAACACCAAACTTAAATTGTTGCTTGTCCCCAAGCAACTGAAAATTAAAATAGGATAAAAAGAAGAGAATATACTATAGACTCCAAAATATCAAGGAAACTTGATGAGCGGGACTAGTAGCTTTTTGCTTCCGAACAGTTTTGGCATCTCACTTTATCCTCTGAAGTTCAGAATGATTGGCATCTATAGGAACTCAGAACTCAGATAGTGTTATTGATTCTCCTAGTTAAGTATAATGATTCTTGAACATAGCTAGTAGATGAGTCTTGGCTGTGGCCCAAAGCACTCTGGTTTCCAGTATTACCACCGGATACATACATGCCACAGACACATACTTGGGTGAACCTTTTCAGATTGTGACCCAGCTTTGCTAGAGTCCCCAATTAGAGGTGTCCAGGGTTCTTAAGCACACTCTTTTTGCCTTGATCACAACTTTATTTCTTTCTTTTTTTCTCTTTCTTTTCTTTCTTCTTTTTTTTCGTTTTTTTCACTGCTTTTTCTTGCTTCAAGAATCAATTTGATGATTTTTCAGATCCTCAATAACAGTTCTCCTTTTCAATCATTCTTTCAAGAGCCAACAATTTTAACATTCTTAAAACAACAAATTCAAAAGACATATGCACTGTTCAAGCATTCATTC
>NC_029777.3:79240822-79241236 GCF_000817695.3 Arachis duranensis
GATAAATTCGAAATCCTGTATTTCTTGTTCTTTTGTGATTAAAGCATTTTTCATTTAAGAGAGGTGATGGATTCATAGGACATTCATAGCTTTAAGACATGAATTTTAAATTTTATTAATTATGAGTTAAGAACAAGACTCAAAAATAGATATAAGATGAGACTAAAAAAATAGAAAACAAAAATTTAAATAGGCTCCTAATGATAGAGGTTTTCACAGAGTTAGGACTCAACAACCTTGATTTTGAGAAGTGGATGCTCCCTCAAATTGAGGGGAGAACTTTTGGCGTTTCAACTCTTGGAGTTCACGCCCCTGCTTCTCTTGTTCCTTCAGCAATTTGCAGAGCATGCAGTTCTGATTCTGCTGTTCTTCCTTAAGTTGCTCCATAGTTTCTTGCAACTTGGTGATAGATGC
>NC_029777.3:79242014-79242327 GCF_000817695.3 Arachis duranensis
GTTTGCTTGTCCTCAAGCAAAAGAAAGGAAAGAAGAGAGAGAGGAGAAGAGCAAATTCGAATGGTGTGGGGGAATGAGGGGGCCGAACATTTTTTATAAGGGGGAGAAGGAGATTTCAAAAAAATTGAAAGGAGATTTGAGAAGATATGGTGAGAATTTGAGAGAAGGTGAGTTTTTGAATAAGAATTGGGATTGATTTGAGAGAGATTTGAAGAATGATTTTGATTTTTGAAGATTTGAAAGTGAATGATTAAAGGTTGAGATGTGTTTATGTAGAAAAGTATGGGTAAGAAAAGGAAAGTTTGAAAAAAAA
>NC_029777.3:79243072-79243567 GCF_000817695.3 Arachis duranensis
TTTACTGAGAATCACTCAAGTCTCAGTTTTGAGTATTCCTGCTCAAAATTGCCTTCAAGATAATGCTTGATTCTCTGTCCATTAACAATGAACTTCTTGTCAGAATCAATATCCTGAAGCTCAACATATCCATATGGTGACACTCCTGTAATCACATACGGACCCTTCCACCGGGATTTAAGTTTTCCTGGAAACAATCTGAGCCTAGAGTTGAAGAGCAGAACTTTTTGTCCTGGCTCAAAGACTCTGGTTGACAACTTCTTGTCATGCCACTTCTTTGCTTTTTCCTTATAAATCTTTGCATTTTCAAAGGCATTGAGTCTGAACTCCTCTAGCTCATTTAGCTGGAGCAATCTTTTTTCACCAGCTAACTTAGCATCCATGTTTAGGAATTTGGTTGCCCAGTAGGCTTTATGTTCCAGTTCCACGGGCAGATGACAAGCTTTCCCATACACCAGTTGGTATGGAGAGGTTCTTATAGGAGTCTTGAATGCT
>NC_029777.3:79244223-79245373 GCF_000817695.3 Arachis duranensis
GGCAGTGCCATAGGATCCTTTGTGCTTTTTCTCTGGGTACACATCTGCGGATCATTCTGTCTGCACATCTCTTAAAGAGATATGGCTTATCCCATAGGTAGTACTTGGCATCTGAAATTAATTTCTTTCTTTGCACTCTGCTGTACTCCTGGGGTATGAACCTCACAGCCTTATAATTTGCAATATCTGCAAACCATGGAGCTTTCTGAATGGCAAAGAGTTGCTCATCTGGGAAAGTCTCAGAGATCTCAGTAGAAGGGATGGACGCCCCAGCTACTGGTTCTATTCGGGACAGATGATCAGCTACTTGGTTCTCTGTCCCTTTTCTGTCTCTTATTTCTATATCAAACTCTTGCAGAAGCAACACCCATCTGATAAGCCTGGGTTTTGAATCCTGCTTTGTGAGTAAGTATTTAAGAGCAGCATGGTCAGTGTACACAATCACCTTTGATCCCACTAGATAGGATCTAAACTTGTCAATGGCATAAACCACTGCAAGTAATTCTTTTTCTGTGGTTCTGTAATTCTTCTGTGCATCATTTAGAACACGGCTGGCATAATAAATGATGTGCAGAAGTTTGTTATGCCTCTGTCCCAACACTGCACCAATGGCATGGTCACTGGCATCACACATTAGTTCAAATGGCAATGTCCAATCTGGTGCAGAGATGACTGGTGCTGTGACCAGCTTAGCTTTCAGGGTCTCAAATGCCTGCAGACACTGTGTGTCAAACACAGATGGTGTGTCAGCAGCTAGCAGGTTACTCAAAGGTTTTGCAATTTTCGAAAAATCCTTTATGAACCTTCTGCAAAATCCTGCATGCCCCAGAAAGCTTCTGATTGCCTTAACATTGGCAGGTGGTGGTAATTTTTCAATTACCTCTACCTTTGCCTTATCCACCTCTATTCCCCTGCTTGAAATTTTGTGCCCAAGGACAATTCCCTCAGTCACCATAAAGTGACATTTCTCCCAGTTTAAAACCAGGTTAGTCTCTTGGCACCTTTTCAGAACAAGTGCTAAATGATCAAGACAGGAGCTGAATGAGTCTCCAAATACTGAGAAGTCATCCATGAAGACTTCCAGGAACTTCTCTACCATATCTGAGAAGATAGAGAGCATGCACCTCTGAAAGGTTGCAGGTGCATTGCA
>NC_029777.3:79246312-79248561 GCF_000817695.3 Arachis duranensis
TTGATGCTTGCTCCAAGATCACATAGGGCTGTCTTGGTGCAAGCACCTTTTAATGTGCATGGTATCATAAAGCTTCCTGGATCTTGAAGCTTTTCTGGTAAGCTTTTCAAGATGACTGCACTGCATTCTTCAGTGAGAAATATTTTTTCAGTTTCTCTCCAATCCTTCTTATGACTTAAGATCTCTTTCATGAACTTAGCATAAGAAGGTATTTGCTCAAGTGCCTCTGCAAACGGAATCTTTATTTCAAGAGTCCTTAGATAGTCTGCAAAGCGAGCAAACTGCTTATCCTGTTCCGCTTGGCGGAGTTTCTGAGGATAAGGCATCTTGGCTTTATATTCTTCAACCTTAGATGCGGCAGGTTTATTCCTTACAGAAGTGGTTGAAGAAGCCTTTTTAGAGGGATTACTATCAGCACTCTCAGGTGTCTGGTTCCCCTTTTGCGTTTGAACGCCAGGATTGGGTGGAAAATGGGCGTTTAACGCCAACTTTTCCCCCTTTTTCTGGCGTTTGAACGCCAGAACTGGGCAAGGAATGGGCGTTTAACGCCAACTTTCCCCCCTTTTCTGGCGTTTGAACGCCAATAGCATTCCTCTCTGGGCTCTTACTGTCCTTAGAGGGATTTTGAACAGTGGTTTGGTTATCCTCTGTCAATTGTTCCTTGTTTGGCTTTTTGCTACTTTGAGCAGTGTTATTCAATGTTTTCCCACTCCTCAGTTGAACTGCTTGGCATTTCTCTGTTATCTGTTTAGATATCTGCTGTTTTGCTTGATTCAACTGCAGTTCTATGTTCTTGTTAGCAACTTTAGTTTCATGGAGCATCTCTTTAAATTCTGCTAACTATTTTGTCATCAGGAGCAGTTGTTGATTAAGCTCAATCATCTGTCCTTGAGGATTAGGATCAGTGGCTACTGCCATGACTTCCTCTTTTGGAGAGAACTCATTGCTAGAGTACAAATATTGGTTTCTAGCAACAGTGTCTATAAGCTCTTGAGCTTCTTCATTTGTCTTCCTCATGTGTATAGATCCACCAGCTGAGTGGTCTAAAGACATCTGAGCTTTTTCTGTAAGCCCATAGTAGAAGATGTCTAACTGTACCCACTCTGAAAACATTTCAGAGGGGCATTTTCTTAGCATACCTCTATACCTCTCCCAGGCATTATAAAGGGATTCATTATCCTCTTGTTTAAAGCCTTGGATGTCCAGCCTTAGTTGTGTCATCCTCTTTGGAGGGTAAAAGTGATTCAGGAATTTGTCTGATAACTGTTTTCATGTCTTTATGCTTGCTGTAGGTTGGTTATTCAACCACCTCTTAGCTTGATCTTTTACAGCAAATGGAAACAGTAATAGTCTGTAGACATCCTGATCCACCTCTTTATCATGTACTGTGTCAGCAATTTGTAAGAACTGTGCCAAAAACTCAGTAGGCTCTTCCTGAGAAAGACCGGAATACTGGCAATTTTGCTGCACTATGATAATGAGTTGAGGGTTTAGCTCAAAGCTGCTTGCTTTGATGGGAGGTGTATAGATGCTACTCCCATATGCAGCTGTAATGGGGTTAGCATATGACCCCAGAGTCCTTCTGGACTGATCAATCCCACTTAGGTCCATGATGGATAAAGGAAAATGATATGGATTGCAAGTAGATAAATTTTTTTTTGAATTAACCGAGAAAATAAAATAAAATAAAACAAAAGAAAAATAAAATAAAAATTCGAAAATTAAAAGAAAATAAGATCAAAGCAAATTGAAAACTGAATCAATTAGTTAATTAAAAAGATTTTGAGATTAGCAATTAGAAAGATATGATTGAAAAATTTTTATGAAAAAGATTCGATTTTTGAAATGAGGAAAGAGAAAAACAACAAAATGACACCAAACTTAAAATTTTTAGAAAATCTAACACTAATTTTTTTGAAAATTTTAAAGGAAAAACACAAAGAGGACACCAAACTTAGAATTTTTACGGATCAAAAAGGGACTAAAGACATGCAAACTCGAAAATTAGAAGAAAACAAAAGCATGCAATTGACACCAAACTTAAAATATGAAACTAGACTCAAATAAAAGACTCTAAACCAACAAAAATAAAACAGTCCTAATCTAAGCAACAAGATAAACCGTCAGTTGTCCAAACTCAAAATAATTCCCGGCAATGGCGCCAAAAACCTGGTGCACGAAATTGCAATCACACTTTTGCAACCCCGCACAACTAACCAGCAAGTGCACTGGGTCGTCCAAGTAATACC
>NC_029777.3:79249018-79249969 GCF_000817695.3 Arachis duranensis
ATTCAATCATTGAATCCTACTCAGAATACCACAGACAAGGTTTAGACCTTCTGGATTCTCTTGAATGCCGCCATCAGTTCTAGCTTATACCACGAAGATTCCGGTTAAAGAATCCAAGAGATAACTACTTAATCTAAGGTAGAATGGAGGTGGTTGTCAGGCACACGTTCATAGTTGAGAATGATGATGAGTGTCACGGATCATCACATTTATCCGGTTTAAGAACAAGTATTATCTCGGAATGGAAACAAGCATGATTGAATGAAAAACAGTAGTAATTGCATTAATTCATCAAGACACAGCAGAGCTCCTCACCCCCAACCATGGGGTTTAGAGACTCATGCCGTGGAAGGTACACAAAGAAACGTGTAAAGTGTCATCCGATACAGATACAATATCAAAAGATCATATTAATAGTGAACTAGTAACCTAGGGTGTACAGAAATGAGTAAATGATGTAAAAATCCACTTCTGGGTCCACTTAGTGTGTGCTTGGGCTGAGCATTGAAGCTTTCATGTGTAGAGACTTTTTCTGGAGTTAAACGCCAGCTTTCATGCCAGTTTGGGCGTTTAACTCCAAGTTTTATGCCAGTTCCAGCGTTAAACGCTGGAAATTCTGAGGCTGATTTGCAACGCCGATTTGGGCCATCAAATCTCAGGCAAAGTATGGAATATTATACATTGCTGGAAAGCTCAAGATGTCTACTTTCCAACGCCGTTGAGAGCGCGCCAATTGGACTTCTGTAGCTTCAGAAAATCCACTTCGAGTGCAGGGAGGTCAGAATCCAACAGCATCTACAGTCCTTTTCAGCCTCTGAATCAGATTTTTGCTCAGGACCCTCAATTTCAGCCAGAAAATACCTGAAATCACAGAAAAACACACAAACTCATAGTAAAGTCCAGAAAAGTGAATTTTAACTAAAAACTAATAAAAATATACTAAAAACTAAC
>NC_029777.3:79250087-79253646 GCF_000817695.3 Arachis duranensis
ATGATCTACATAAGTATCTTTATCTTTATTTTATGTTTTATTTATTATTATTTTCGAAAACCAATATAATCATTTAAATCTGCCTAACTGAGATTTATAAGATGACCATAACTTGCTTCATACCAACAATTTCCGTGGGATTGACCCTTACTCACGTAAGGTTTATTACTTGGACGACTCAGTGCACTTGCTGGTTAGTTGTGCGTAGTTGTGAAGAAAGTACTGAGTTATAAATGCACATACTAAGTTGAATACCATTGATAGAGATCATAATTTCGTGCACCAAAAACCCAAAGTGCAAACTTTAGACAAGTTTATTTTGTTCCTCCAAGTCCCACTCACGTCGATGTCGACATTAATGATGACGAAGAAGAATTAGAGCAACTACAAGATAAATTGCAACATCTCTCTTCTTTGGATGATCTTGAGTACAATGATGCTTCTCTCTACCAGGAGCATAAAACTATTAATGGGTGGTAAAAGAATTTTATTATTTTTACTGACAATACTATATAATAGAATATTAATCTGTGTTGTGTAATGGTGAATATGTGTGAACTTTGTCTTCATCCGTCTTTGATAAAATTAGACAAGGCCTATCCTTATCTGTTACGTGTCTAGGTCCTAAGATTTAATTTATCTGCTACGTGTATCTTTTTTATTTTTATTCATAGATTTTTAGTTAATTTCCCTATTCGTAAACTCTTCTGTATAAGGAGATCCTTGTAATGCTTGAGGTAACTTTGACACACGTGTGTGTGTGTTGCTATATGAGTTTAATGAGTATACTCAGCTTATCTCTATTAGAGTGGACTAGATCCATGAGAATTTCTCAAGTAAAAAATAGAGATTAAATAATATAACACAAAGCTTGGTCTCTTTTAGTAGTATTTTTCTAATATATTACTTAGCTATGAGATAGCCTCCTATGTTACTTCTAGATCTCTTCGAATACTAGAGATCCACCCCAAGATCTGAAAATTCTACCTTTGTGGTCTTATGGTTTCTTTGGTTAATAAATAATAATTTGGACCCTCTTTTGTTCTTGTCTTGTATAAGATGTTATGAAAAATAAATTAATTTATTATTGTGTGTATAGAAAGGATGAAATATGTTAAGTTTGATGTATTGGGGTCACTAAAGGTGAGGTCTTTATATAATGAAGGGGAGTGTGGGGTGTTAGTTGGAGGTAGGAGTGTACATGGTCCGGTCCAACTCGAAGATTTGGCCCAAGAAAAAAGCATTTTAGACCTTGTTGGCCTGAACTCGAAGTGGCCTAGGAATGATTCGGAAAAAAGAAATAAAACCTGGAGGAATACCTTAACAAGGAGTTTAGGACTGGGCTATATCTCGGATCACTCGGCTCTGCCCGGCCTGATGAGGTTTTATACTTCTCCAAATGTTACTTAGGGGACTTAGGGCACGCAACGCACAAGACCACGCACTCCCTTCTCTCAGCACGCAGTGAGACATAACCCTGACCTGAACCCCCTTTTCTCTCAGCACATAGCCATGCATCCTCAGCCCCCACCACATGCACATGCCACCCTTTCCTTCTTAGCCCTATCTCTGTCTCTCACCAGCCTCATCGACGATGACACCAATGGTTGTGAAGTGCGATGGCGCTTCTCTACTCTATTTTCTCAGCGCCCATCACTCTATCAGTCAGCCACTAGAAGCCAGCTCCACCACCACTAGAAACCCTAGTAAAGCTCAGTCAGCTACTGCCTCTGCTCTGCTGCCCGCGATTATCTTCTTCTTTTCTATCCCAAGTCATTTCCTTCTTCTTTTCTCTGACCTCTATTCTCAAGCTCAGGTAAATAGTTAATTTTCTGATTAGAAATTTTGATTATTAGAACTTTTGATTATTGGTCTTATTAGTATTTTGATTGTTGTTCTAATTATTTTTTTCATTATTGTTTTGACTTTTGAATACCAGTTATGGTATTTTCTTTTTGTTTCTAGAAAAATTCATTAGCGATGATATTTTAGTGTTCTGATTCTTATTTTAATTACCAGTAAATTGAATATTTGCTCTAATTATTACTTATTTTTTTCTGATTTATTCTTAATTTATTTAATGTGGTTATTTGTTCTTAATTTAGTTAATGTGGTAATTGTTTTTCCTATTTTGATCTAATTTGTACTTAATTTAATTGATGTGGTTATTATTTATTATAAGGTTTCTAATTATTGTTGAACTTCTGATTATTGCTGTTTATTGGTTTAAACTTCTGATGTGTTGTTGATTATTGTTGAATTTGTTTTTGATTTTGTTTGCTTAGATAACGAATAATGAGAGGAGGAGATAATTGTATTCCTGTACAAGTCATTAAGGAAAACAAAGCAATGAAAATTGAGGAACAAATTCAGACCCCTTTTTTTTTATAAATTATTGTTAAAAGTTCAATTTTTACATAGTCCAAAAGTTGGATTAGGACAAACGTGATTTTATCCGACCATGTACATCCCTAGTTGGAGGTCATAGGTACTCAAATTGGGGAATGTATATATGATTATAAGTGTGTGTTGTTGGAGGTTTGAGTGGAGATGAAAATAGGGAAAAAGCACATGATGTGAAATGGATGTGGTTTTAAGTGTTTCTCCTTTATGAGAAAATGAGAAAATGAGATTTAGAGGATGAAGCATGGAAGATAAATTTGCATATAAGGTTCTAGGATGAAAGTTTTATATATAGGGAGGGTTAAGGATTAGTTATGGATGGAAGGAGGAAGTGGGATTTGACATGGTGCATGCATGGAAGTTTAGAACTTGAAGGGAAGAGGTGAAGGTGTGTTGGTAATCAAAATGAGGTGTCAAAAGAAGATGTTGGTATAAACATTGTGACGGAGGTTTCCGGTGTCTCATAATGAAATGGTGGGATGAAAACGATGGAAAAAGTGTCGCATTATACTGACATATTTATTTTCCAAAAGATCGATCCCTATGTAATCACATAGGATGTGTCCCCTTCTTTCTCTCTAGTAGGATTATTACATACATTGTAGAACTAATAACTAATTGACGGGTAATATTATGATATCTTTTAATGAAAAGTAATTTTTTATATAATAAAAAAACTGCACAAAATTTTATATATAATATATATTTTTTTATAAATTTGATAAAAAAATATTTCACTTTTCAACCAATTTTATTATTAAACAAAATTATCTAAATCCATTCCATATACTATAATGTTAGTTCTAAATTATTTTTTATTTCTTTTTTCTTTGTAAAGTAATATTTATATATCTTAAAGAGTTTGTTCTAAATTATACATCCCTTTTTATTTTTATTATCATTAAATTAACAATGACCTATACTTAATTTTTATTCATTTATTCAGTACTCAATCTGAGAATTGCTATTACCACTTTTTTTTTTATGATAAGGTCACGCTGAATCAGATAAAATTTTGTTAGACATAAACATATTTATTAATTTGGAACTTAAAAATTCAAAACTTTTTTTATTTAAAAGTTAATAGAATAATTATGATGATGAGTTAAGATGCTAAATCATTTTTCTTAGTTAAAATATGTTCCAAAAATATATG
>NC_029777.3:79253668-79260413 GCF_000817695.3 Arachis duranensis
TAGCTGAGATATTTTAAGAATATATTTTAAAAGGAGTAAATAGTCATTTTTAATCATGAAAGATTTAAACAATGTTAAAATTGACTATAAACGAATAAAACTAATATTATAAGTAATCATAAAAAATAAACTTTTGTTGACAATAGTGTCCAATCATTAAATTTTCATTGTCTGTATTAAAAAATTAATCAAAATTTCCTAAACTATTTCTACATAATCATCAACCTTTCAAAACCTCATTATGACAGAATGAGTTTCCTAGATTGAAAAGAAATTTTATTCATTATGGCAACTTCTCACCAAATAAAATACTTGCAAATTTGGAAATCAAGGAGTACGACTAATCAATTTTCATTCTTATCTACTTCCAATTTTTAATCTTTAGTAGTTTCCCAAATAAAAAATTGCAAATTTAGAAATCAAGGAGTTCGAATAATTAAATTTCATTATCATCTACTTCAAATTTTAAATCTTTTCACTTATAAACGCCTCTTACTTTTTTGAGATCTCTCAACTCACAAATTCTTTCTCCTCCTTTACCCCAAACTCACTCCTCACATTTTTCAAAATCCTAGATTCCACTATCATAAGTTTCTCAAGCTCTATGACAAAATCGAGACTACCTCCAGCATTCAAGTCTTCCTTGCTTTCTCCACATGGCTCATACTGTCAACCAAAACACCTTTCGTCTTTAGTGAAATGATGCACCGCTTGTCATCTATGTAGAACCAGAGTGGAGTCTTACACCTGACTGCTGACGCTATTGAGATCTTGGTCACGCATCTCTTTGTCTGCCTCCACAATGAAACTGTTAAAACTATCATGATTTGTGTCTTCTTAGACCTGTGTCAGGCTTTGTCTGCCTCCACCAAGCCGTTACCAAAGCTACCATGATATGTATCTTCTCATAGAAATGGAAGAGAGTAATTAAATGCAACTAATAAGAGAAAAATACAAACAAAAAAATAAAGGAGAAAAAGGAGGAGTAAAACCTTGAGTAGAGGAACAAGGCAAGGAAGAATGGAAGTGAAAATAGGAAAAGAGAAAGGAGAGGAAGAGAGGAGAGAGAATGTGGGACCGCCGGAGGTGGTTGTCGCCGGTGGTTGAAGTCACTGGTGGTAGTGGGCAGAGATAAGATGGTAGGAAGATGAAAGTAGAAAGGAAGAACGAATAGAAAGGGAAAACTAAGGAAAGAATGGAGAACAGGGCGCACTGCTCACTAGCTGCGTCAGGGTAGCGACGCGTGCGCGCCATCCATGCATACACATGGATGAGTAGAAAAGAGTAGTTACGCGTAAGTATCGCCCACGCGTACGCGTAGGTAGTAGAAATGGGAGAGGACGCCATCCATGAGTTACAGAAGCGCAATCGACGCGTACGCATTACCCAGGCTTACGCGTGGGTTGCGAAAAAAAATCAGAGACGCATGCGCGTCATCCACGCTTATCCGTGGATGCGCAAAATAGAGAGGGATACGTAGGCGTCAACCGACGCGCACGCGTGAGAGGGGTTGTGCATGGGGCACATTGTCAGCATAGTTCTCGCATAACTCTCGGGTTTTTGTACTAAGAGTTGCAGAAGTGCCATCGACGGGTACGCGTTGTCCACGCATAATTGTTTTTCATAAACATGAAGAAAGGCAATTTCAACACAATCTTGGCAGTCATTCAAGATAAATAGGTCAAAAACACTCAAAAATCCATGCAATACTCAAAATAAAGTGTTTTCTTCAACATTATGGATTCAACCTAACCAAGATCAATGAAAATTTTCATGAATATCTTAACAAAATCAAACACAATCAAGCATACCTATACAAACTTACCACAATTAAACAATCAGAAAATCAAGAAAAGAGTCTAAGAAACTACATGCAAGAAATATACAAAAGGAAGATCATACCATGGTGGAGTGTCTCCCACCTAACACTTTTATTTAACGTCCTTAAGTTGGACGGTCATGAGCTCAGATCTCTTCGCCTTCGGGTGCATCCTCCAACATCCTCCAAAAGGAACACCTCAACCTCCTTGTTGCTTTTCATCTTCTCTCCATGGTAAAGCTTTAGACGGTGACTATTAACTTTGAAGATTGTGGGGCTTGAAGGGTGACTCAAGTGAAAAATCCCATATGGCTCAGCCTTCTCCACTATATAAGGTCCTTCCCACCTTGATCTTAACTTTTCTGACATCAACCTAAGTCTAGAGTTTTAGAGGAGGACGAGATCCCCAGCTCTAAACTCTCTTCTCTTGATATGCTTGTCATGCGCTGCCTTCATCCTCTCTTTGTAGAGCCTTGAATTCTCATAAGCTTCCAATCGAAACCACTCCAATTCTACCAGCTGTAACTTCCTTTCAATTCTGGACACCCCCAATCCTGAGTTGCATTCTTTTACAGCCTAATAAGCCTTGTGCTCTACCTCCACCGGGAGATGGCAAGCCTTCCCATAGACTAGCCGGAACAGACTCATACTGATTGGTCTCTTATAGGCCGTCCGGTGAGCCCACAGCGCATCTCCGAGCTTAGAACTCTAATCCCTCCTATAAGGCTTCACAATCTTCTCCAATATGCGCTTGATTTTCCAGTTAGAGACTTTGGCTTGGCCATTTGTTTGGGGGGGTAGGCCGTAGCTGTAACAACCCAGATTTTTGAGTACGCGAGATCTTTTCTGAAGATACAGCTTTCTCCGAAAGATCAGTAAAGGGAACACTTCTGATGTACCATCAAGCATCTCAATCCTCATTTTTATTATGACATCTTTAAGCTAGAATCTCTTTTGAGATAAGCTCGACAATACAATCACGAAGAACCTAGTTTTTTAACAAAATCGATTAGGAGTTTTGATTCTAGTTTTTGTAAATAGTCTCTGTCTGATGAACCGGACTTGAGTCATGAGAGAAGAGAGATAATAGTATAGTATTATCATTATATTTGTATTAGAAGATTCTTGAAAGATATTATAAGGTTACCTGGTCTGTTTTAGTTAAAATCAGAAAATTGGTTTAACCGGGTTCACAGTTTACTGGTGCAGCTTAACACCAGCACTCTCTGAAGACTTTAGTAATGCTAAGGCCTCATCATGCATGTTCTATTCTCATATTAAATATGTTACTAGTGTCATTTATGTTGGTGGCTCAGAAAAGAATTTTTAGAGATGTTTTTACAAGTGTTTCGATACATCTAGTTTTAGTAGTTATACACCTGAGATATTTTAATATTATTTTAACCCACCTCCAAGCCAACCAATCACAACTCACCTTACACCCCCAAGACACTCCAAGGCTGCTCATTTACTCCCTTTGGCCGAAATTGAAAGGAGAGAAAAGAGAGAAAACTTCATAAACACTTAATCTTCAAAGCTTGATTTCTTCTGAACTAAAACTCAAATCAAAACTCCAATTTCACCAAAATGATCCTCTCTTCATCCTCTACATAACCATGCAACTTATCAAGGCTGAAAATAAGGTTAGATGGCTGTCCCTTTCCCCTTTGAATTCGGTTTTCAAGAAAACATACTTAAACATGTGTTTTCTTGATGTTCTTCCTTAGATCTCCTACTTAGCTTGACGCGTGAGCCAAGAATCTTAAATTCCTAGCACATCTAAGGTGAAGAATCCCTTCCTAACATGTTGATTAAGGTTTGGTCAGTTGAGGTCTTATGGATTCAATGTTGTTCTTGATGTGTTTTAGGAGGAAAAAAGTGCTTTAAGAACACTTCAAAGAGTAACCAGATTTGGAGCAGCAAATCAAGGTAGGGTTTGACAAATTTAATTTTGATTGATTGTGTTTGAGTTGTGTGATTTTTGTATGCTTTGGTTATGGTTGAAATTGATTGCTTATATGAGCTATTCTTGGTGAAAGTTTATTGAAATTTTGATGAAATTTGATGAAATTCAAGCTATGAACTTGTGTTCTTGTAGCTGCTGGAAAATAAAACCCTAACCCTTAAATTGGGATTCAATTTGTGTTGAAATTATGTGGAAAGAAGGGGTTTTAGTGGCTGAAAATTTATTATGAATTATGGTAAAAATCGATTGCTGAAAAGATTGAAAAACGGGTGAAAACAAAGAAAGAATCTGAAGAATTTATGAAGAACACAAAGAACACTTTGAGTGTGATGAAGAACTTTGAAGAACAGAGTTTAGATCTTTAAAAGGGCAAGGAAGTAAAAGTTTTGGTGTTTGGGGGTTATTTGGTAATTTCTGAAAGTTAGGGTGGTTAAAGTAGAAATATTAAAAGTTACGGGTGGTAAAAAGAGAATTTAAAAGGTTAAAAATTAAAGAGGGGTAATTTTTGAAAATTTAATGATAAAATAATAAATAATAATATTTAATTAAAAATAATATTTAATAAAAATAATTAAATAATGCGAAAAATGCAGTTTTCTGTAAAAGCTTTAGAAAGACAACTTTAAGCACAGAATCTCATAATTACCTTCATAAAATACTTAGGGAGTGGTAATAATATGTTAGTGAGGCAAAGATAAAGTAAAGATAAAAAGTTAAAGAAGAGATAAAAATCAAAGTAAATGTCTGTAAAGTTTTAATGACAGAAAAATAGGCAGGGATTAGTGAACAAACTAGGGCAACATAGTTAGTCCTTAAGTTGTGACTAGGGTTAGGTATAATATGAAAAGTTAAACTGTTTCAGTATAGACTTAATGAACCTATACTTGGGACAACTAACTATTCATACTGAAATTTACATAAACTTTAAATACATACGTTAAACAGAAAAATCAGAGTCGAGTAAAGTAAAGAGATAAAGAAAAACAAAGTAATATAGATACAGAGAAAAGAGTAATAAAAAAAAAGTACAGAGATACAGAAAACAGAGTAACCAGAGCAGAGTAAAGAGATACAGAGAAAAGAGTAATCAGAACAGAGTAAAAAGACAAAGAGAGAAGAGTAATATAATAAAGAGTTAAGCCTTGTGGCATGATATCCTATTGTATGTTTATCTGCTATTTTTCGGTTGGACCTAGCGGTCCTGTAGGCCCAAGTTCACCTACAGTAAGTTGTTATTCTTGTAGGCCGAAGTTCACCTACAGTGAATATCAATTGTGTATCTTAGGGTGTTGCTCCTGTAGGCCGAAGTTCACCTACAGAGAGCTGTGATTCCTATAAGCCGAAGTTCACTTACAAGGGTGCCATTTCTGTAAGCCGAAGTTCACTTACAGGGGTGCCATTTCTGTAGGCCAAAGTTTACCTACAGAAAGTTGTTGTGTTGTGTTTAGAGTATTCCTATAAGCCGAAGTTCACTTACGGGAGTGCTATTTCTGTAGGACGAAGTTCACCTATAGAGAACAAGTCATATTTAGGAGTAGTTCTTAGGTAATGTCGGGCTGTAGGATGTAAACCGACACGTGAGCTCATGGCCTACATAGGACAGACATGCATCATATTTGGTTGTGCATTTCCTCTGTTATGATTGTTTTGTGAATGTATGCTTTCTTTGTCTATATTCTATTCTTCTATCTGTGTTCTGTTTTCTATTTTTTCTATTTCCTCAGTTTAACTGTACCTTCTGTTAATTATTTCTTTGTATTCTACTGAGCAATACAAAGTTAATGAACTTAACTAATAAACCTGACCCTATTAATAACTCCCCAGTTCTTACCCCCTTCTCTCTCCCTTTCCCCTTCAGATGGAAGGATGAGTACCCTTCCGTAGTTCGCTGACGATCGTTCGCAAAAAAGATTCTGCTCTAGGTAGAATTTTGAGTCTAGGGTAAATCTCGTCCTCTGTTTATATGTATATACCGTGAGATCAGCCAACGTCTGCACCCCGTTCGTATGTGCACTTTAGCCTAAATCCTGTGTACGAGACTCCTGTTGTGTGGCTACTTGATGGATTACCAGTGGAACGCCATATGGCAATGTATGATCGTGCAGAGGAGTAGTAGACGACCTTCCACTTTTTGATGACATTCGACCTGACTCAAGTTTTGAAGACTTAGAATATACTTTCCCTCGCCTTAGTAGTTTAGAGGGACTAGATGAGTATAGAGTCTAGACTAGCTTGGGTGCCAGCTTAGAGACTTCTTGAACAGGTCAGGGCCTGGGACGTTGTATGTATATATATGTATATAGTTATTATCTAGCTATATCTAGGGGTGTTCTAACTAAAAGTCTATACTCTAATAAAGGTTGAATCACTTAATGTTGTTGACTACTTATGATGTATGTATGTGTGGTTGTTTATAACTGTTTTATCTGTTATTATTTGTGAATTGATTATAAATGATTTTGTTTATTAATTCAAACGTTTTCAAAAAAAGAAAGTACCTCGCAAAATAACTACGTTTTTAACAACGAATCAGGCTCATATGATAAATAAGGTGAGTTCTACTATGTAGATGGTTGTTGACTTCTATAGGTGTAAAATTATAGTGGCAAATATAGATGAAGACATCTGTCCCAAGAGGAGACAGAATCTGAATTTTGGCAGGAAACTTGCAGAAGAGATTTAATGGTATTCGCGTGAGGAGTAGAGGAGATTAATGCTTTGATTTGATAATTATATTTTATTATGATTATTAAGTTAAAGTTGATCCGTTGTCCTGTATCTTGGGCTTTTCACATATTTAAAAGGATGTTTTCATGTTTAAATCTAAAAATATTACTCTTATTCAGTACCCAAAAACAAAAATATCACTACTACTATTCAATATCCAAAAAAAAACCCTGACTACTACCACTATGTATGCCATTTAATTATTCATACATTACCCTCATACTCATCCATAT
>NC_029777.3:79260522-79265053 GCF_000817695.3 Arachis duranensis
TATATATACTTAAAATATTATTTTGATGAAATTATTTATATGATTTAAATCATAAATATTAATTATTTTTTTATAAAGTTATAATTTATAAATAAGTTATTAAAAATATCAATATACTATACTCAACAAAAAATTTAAAGACCAAAAAGTTATTAAAAATTTGTTATAGGAAAAATAATATTTGTTGCTATGAACATAAACAAAAAAAATTCTAATGATAAATTGATAATTGTAGTATATATGTTTGCACCCTAAAAATGTTGTTATAGAATACGTTTGGATAAAAAAAATTGGATATAAAGAATAAAAAAATCCTTTTTAGCATATCTCAAATTAAAAGACATTTATATAAATATTCATCATATATTTAATAACAAAAAATATATATAATATTAGAATTTATGGCCTTACATTTTGAAAAACTACTTTAAAAGAAACAAAGAGCTGAGACTAAGAGCATGCCTCAAACAAAAGAGAAAAAAATCAAAGACTTGTAATTACTTCACATATACTTTTTTTGTAAATTTAAGGCCTTTTTTATTGTTAAAAAGGGACAAAAATTATGTTAACCCAATAGATATAGGTCCACTATTAAGCATTTACTAATTTATTGTATTAAAATTAATTATCAACACAATAATCTCTCATCATATGGATGAATAGTATAAAATAAATTGTTCATCCTGCAGCCATATTTTAAAATATTCAAAAAATATCTCCTTGTGTGACACTTGTCATAACCACAAGTTATCACTACAATTCTATACCTATAGAAGTCAACAGCCATCTACATAGTAGAATTCACCGATAAATAATAGATAATAATTAGGAAGACAAATTGGTAGCGCTCAATTTTCGGTATGATCTAAATATATTGAAAATTAGGTCGTTACAGTAGCCACCTTGTGAATGATGCCTTACTTCTTCATCAACCCTGTCATTCTCTTGTTACAAAAATGAGAGCCTTGATCACTCATAATTGCTTGTGGTGATCCAAAGCGACAAATGATATTATTCCGAACAAAAGAAAGAACCACATTAGCATCATCAGTACGGGTGAAAATCGCTTCCACCCATTTGGAAACATAGTCAACAACTAGCAAAACATATATGAAGCCATTAGAGTTTGGAAAAGGGCCCATGAAGTCAATACCCCAAATATCAAAGATTTCACAAAACAACATGGTTTTTTGGGTATCTCATCCCTCTTGAAAATATTTCCAAACCGTAGGCATTGTGGGCAAGAGTTACAAAAGAGAGAAGTATCCTTAAAAAGTGTAGGCCACCAAAATCCGCAGTCTAGGATCTTTCTTGTAGTTCTTTGAGGACCAAAATGGCCACCACCCCTCAGAAGAGTGGCAGGCCTCCAAGATAGACTGAAATTTGAATTGCGGAATACACCTTCTAATTACTTGGTCGGCACCACATCTCCACAAGTATGGGTCATCCCATATGTAATATTTGGATTCTCACTTAAGCTTATCCTTTTGTTGATTAGAGAAATTGGGATGAAAGGTGCGAGCAACTAAGTAATTAGCAACAAGTGCGTACCAAGAGATCACCTCGGATATTGCTTGCAAGCTCTAAAGGGGAAATGCATCATTGATAGGAGCGGGGTCGCCCTTTGTATGCTCAAGGTGACTCAAGTGGTCCGCCACTAAATTTTGGGAACCACTCCTATCCTTGATTTTTAGATTAAACTCTTGCAAAAGCAACACCCACCAGATCAACCTTGATTTTGACTCTTTTTTGGCCAACAAATATTTCAATACCACATGGTCTGAATATACTACCACTTTGGAGCCAAGTAGATAGGCCCAGAATTTATCCAAGGCAAAGACAATCACTAACAGTTCCTTCTTAGTGGTAGTATAATTAGACTGGGCTCCATCTAAAGTCTAAGAGGCATAAGCAATGACATAGGGATTTTTACCTTCGCACTGAGCTAGCGCCGCTCCTACCACATAGTTAGATGCGTCACACATGATCTCGAACGGCCTACTCTAGTCAGGCCCTCTCACAATTAGAGGTTGGGTCAAATGCCTCCTTGCAGTCTTCACTCAAATCAAATTCTACATCCTTTTGCAACAACCGGGAGAGAGGTAGTGCAACCTTACTAAAGTCCTCGATGAAACACCGAGAGAAACCTGTGTGAGCAAGAAAAGCACATACTTCCCTCACAGAAGAGGGGTAAGGTAAACTAGAAATAACATTGACCTTTGCCGAATCAACAGAAATACCATCATTAGAGATGATGTGATCTAAAACAATACCTTGTCTCACCATAAAGTGACATTTCTCAAAATTGAGCACAAGATTTGATTTAGTACACCGCTCTAATACTTTTGCAAGATTGTCCAAGCAAAGTTCAATGGAGTCTCCATAAACACTAAAATCATTCATGAACACAAAGTCCTTTCTTACAAACGTTTTGGTTGTCACAAGTAACAAACCCCTAAATAAATTGATAACCCGAGTATTCAAACCTCGGGTCGTCTTCTCAAGGAATTGCAGGGAGGTATGTTCTTATTATTGGTTATGAAGATTTGTAAATCGGGGTTTTGAAGATGAGGAACAAGTAATTTAAATGGCAGATAAAATAAATAATTAACTATAAAATAAACTCTTGGCAAGATATGAAAATTCAGAAGTCCTATTCTAGTTACTCCTATAAGAATAGAAGTTAATTCCACTTAGTTAACCTTTGCGTAAGCAAGGGAAAGTCAAGTGAACCAATTGGTTAGATTTCCCAAGTCCTAGCCAAATCCTAAGGAAAGACTAGAGTTAGTGGAATTCCAGTTAATTAGCCGACATAACAATCAATCATGAATAGTTGGTAACTCAAGAGCTTCCAGTTAATCAATTAAAGGCAATAATATAAAAAGATAAATAAGAATCATAAATATCTGGAATACCTCAAATAGCATACATTCAAAACAATAAAATCTAACATGGACAATATTCATAAGCCAATTGGGCAACATAAATCAAACATAAATAAAAGCATTAAAGTATCTCAAAGTAGAAGAGAAGTCAAAATAAAGGAATATTGAACCTGATGTGAATATGAGATAAATCCCTAATTTCTAAAAATCCTAAGAGAGAGGAGAGAGCCTCTCCCTCTAAAAACTACATCTAAAACTAAAATTGTGAATTATGAAAGCATAATTATGAATGGATGCGTTCCCCCACTTTATAGCCTCTAATCTGTGTTCTCCAGGCCGAAAACTGGGTCAGAAACAGCCCTGAAATCGCTGATTGTGAAATCTAGTCCGTACAGGTCGCGGCAAAGTGACGCGGAGGCGTCATCCACGCGTCCGTGCGGAATGAGATTCGCAGATGCGACGCGTCCGCGTGGAGCGCGTGTTCGCATCGCCTATCTATACGGCCACTATGGAGAATAATATATCAAATCGAAGCCCCGGACGTTAGCTTTCCAACGCAAGTGGAACTGCATCATTTGGACCTATGTAGCTCAAGTTATGATCGTTTTAGTGCGAGAGGGTCAGGCTAACAGCTTTGCAGTTCCTTCAACTTCTTGTATTCCTTCCACTTTTGCATGCTTCCTTTCCATCCTCTAAGCCATTCCTGTCATGTAATTCCTGAAATCACTTAACACGCATATCAAGACATCTAATGGTAATAAGAGAGGATTAAAATAAAAGGAAATAAAAGCCAAAGAAGCATGTTTTCAATCAAAGCACATAATTAGGAAGGCAAATATAAAACCATGCAAATAGTATGAATAAGTGGGTAAAGAGTTGATAAAAACCACTCAATTGAGCACAAGATAAACTATAAAATAGTGGTTTATCAACCTCCATGCAATGCTCAAGAAGATCCGCAAATATACTCATCATACACCTTTGGAACGTTGATGGTGCATTGCACAAGCTGAAGGGCATTCTCTTTTAGGCATATGTTCCAAAGGGGCATGTGAAGGTAGTTTTCTCTTGATCTTCCAGAGCAATATGGATTTAAAAATAACCGGAATAACTATTGATGAGTGGATAATTTATATGCTTTTTGGCATTGTTTTTAGGTAGTTTTTAGTATGATCTATTTACTTTTAGGGATGTTTTCATTAGTTTTTATGCTAAATTCACATTTCTGGACTTTACTATGAGTTTGTGTGTTTTTCTGTGATTTCAGGTATTTTCTAGCTGAAATTGAGGGACCTGAGCAAAACTCTGATAAAAGGCTGACAAAGGACTGCTGATGCTGTTGGATTCTGACCTCCCTGCGCTCGAAATAGATTTTCTGGAGCTACAGAACTCCAAATGGCGCGCTCTAAACGGCGTTGGAAAGTAGACATCCAAAGATTTCTAGCAATATATAATAGTCCATACTTTATTCGATATTTGACGATATAAACTGGCGTTCAACGCCAGCTCTATGCTGCATTCTGGAGTCAAACGCCAGAAACACATCACGAACCAGAGTTGAACGCCAAAACCACGTTACAACTTGGTGTTCAACTCCAAAAGAAGCCTCTGCACGTTTAAAGCTCAAGCTCAGACCAAGCACACAC
>NC_029777.3:79265095-79265973 GCF_000817695.3 Arachis duranensis
AGTGGATTTATGCATCAATTACTTACTTCTGTAAACCCTAGTAGCTAGTTTAGTATAAATAGAACTTTTTACTAGTGTATTGTCTTTGATTGTATTTTTTGATCTTTTGATCACGTTTGGAGACTGGCCATTCGGCCATGCCTGAACCTTCATCACTTATGTATTTTCAACGGTGGAGTTTCTACACACCATAGATTAAGGGTGTGGAGCTCTACTGTACCTCGAGTTTCAATGCAATTACTACTATTTTCTATTCAATTCATTTTATTCCTATTCTAAGATATTCGTTGCACTTCAACATGATGAATGTGATGATCCGTGACACTCATCATTATTCTCACCAATGAACGCGTGACTGACAACCACTTCCGTTCTACCTTAGACCGGGCGCATATCTCTTGGATTCCTTATTCAGAATCTTTGTGGTATAAGCTAGAATTGATGGCGGCATTCATGGGAATTCGGAAAGTCTAACCTTATCTGTGGTATTCTGAGTAGGATTTCGGGATTGAATGACTGTGACGAGCTTCAAACTCGCAATTGTTGGGCGTGATGACAAACGCAAAAGAATCAAGGGATTCTATTCCAACATGATCGAGAACCGACAGATGATTAGCCGTGCTGTGACAGAGCATTTGGACCATTTTCACTGAGAGGATGGGATGTAACCATTGACAACGGTGATGCCTTACATACAGCTTGCCATGGAAGGAATAAGAAGGATTGAAGGAAGACAGTAGGAAAGTAGAGATCCAATAGGGACAAGCACCTCCACGCACTTATTTGAAATTTCCACCATTGAATTACATGAGTAACTCTATCTTTATTTTCTACTTATTTATTATTATTATTCGAAAACTCCATAACATTTACTATCC
>NC_029777.3:79266111-79270206 GCF_000817695.3 Arachis duranensis
TGCACTTGCTGGTTAGTTGTGCGAAGTTGTGACTAAGTGTGATTCACGTTGAGAGCGCTACCAAGTTTTTGGCGCCATTGTTGATGATCACAATTTCGTGCACCAAGTTTTTGGCGCTGTTGCCGGGGATTGTTCGAGTATGGACAACTGACGGTTCGTCTTGTTACTCAGATTAGGTAATTTTCTTTTCAAAAAGTTTTCAAAAATATTTTTCAAAATTTTTTCTTTGTTTTCAAAAAATTATTCAAAATTTTTAAGAATGAATTCTAGTGTTTCATAAAGTATGTTGAAGCTTGGCTGGCTGTAAAGCCATGTCTAACTCAATTGGATTGAGGCTTCAAAACCATCAGTATAGAGGCAAGTTAATTGGAATATCAGTTGTTACATGCCTGATTTATATCTTCTAAAGCTGGTTGGCTATTAAGCCATGCCCAACCCTTGGATTGGAGCTTTAGGCTAATATTGAAAGATTCTTGGAATTCTTATTAAAAATTTTGGATTTCTTATTTTCTTTTTTTTTTTTATATGTTTTTCGAAAAAATATAAAAGAAAATACAAAAAAATCATAAAATCATAAAAACCAAAAATATTTTGTGTTTCTTGTTTGAGTCTTGAGTCAAGTTATAAGTTTGGTGTCAATTGCATATTCATCTTGTTCTTGTAATTTTCGAAAATTCATGCATTCATAGTGTTCTTCATGATCTCCAAGTTGTTCTTGGTAAGTCTTCTTGTTTGATCTTGATGTTTTCTTGTTTTGTATCTTTTATTGTTTTTCATATGCATTTTTGCATTCATAGTGTCCATGCATTAAAGATTTCTAAGTTTGGTGTCTTGCATGTTTTCTTTGCATCAAAAATTTTTCAAAAATATGTTCTTGATGTTCATCATGATCTTCAAAGTGTTCTTGGTGTTCATCTTGACATTCATAGTGTTCTTGCATGCATAATTGGTTTTGATACAAAATTTTCATATTTTGGGTCATATTTGTATTTTTCTCTCTCATCATTAAAAATTCAAAAATAAAAAATATATCTTTTCCTTATTTCTCTAAAAAAATTCGAAATTTTGGGTTGACTTGGTCAAAAATTTTTAAAATAAGTTGTTTTTTTTGTTAGTCAAATCAAAATTTCAATTCTAAAAATCTTATCTTATTAAAACTTTTTCAAAAATCAAATCTTTTTTATTTTTTTATTTAATTTTCGAAAATTTAATGTTTTAAAATATTTTTCAAAAATCTTTTTCTTAGTTTTATCTTTATTTTCGAAAATTATGCTAACAATTAATATGATTGATTCAAAAATTTGAAGTTTGTTACTTTCTTGTTAAGAAAAGTTCAATCTTTAAATTCTAGAATCATATCTTTTAGTTTCTTGTTAGTTAAGTAATTAATTTTAATTTTTAAAAATTAAATCTTTTCTAACCATATCTTTTTAATCATATCTTTTCATTTTATCTCTTATATCATATCTTTTTCAAAATTTTATCTTTTTAAAAAAAAATTGATTTCAAAATATCTTATCTAACTTCTTATCTTCTTATCTTTTCAAATTTGATTTTAATATCTTTTTCAACTAACTAATTAACTTTTTGTTTGTTTCTTATCTTTTTCAAAACCACCTAACTACTTTTTCCTCTCTAATTTTCAAAAATATCTCATCGCTTTTTCAAAATTCTTTTTAAATTAACTAATTGTTTTAAATTTTAATTTTAATTCTATCTCACCTTTAATTTTCGAAAATCACTAACTACTTTTTCAAAATTTATTTTCGAAATTCCTTCCTTCTCCTCTTCTTCTATTTATTTATTTATTCACTAATACTTCTCTTCATTTCAAATCAATGCCTCTATCCTCACCCTTGTGTTTGGATTCTCCATTCTTCTTCACTCTTATTCCCTTTCTTCTTCTACTAATAATAAGGAACCTTTTTACTGTGACATAGAGGATTTCTCTTCTTTTTCTGTTCTCTTCTCCTTCATATGAGCAGGAACAAGAAAAAAGGCATTCTTGATGAAGCTGATCCAAAACCTGAAAGGACTCTAAAGAGGAAACTAAGAGAAGCTAAATTACAACAATCCAGAGACAACCTTGCTGAACTTTTTGAACAAGAAAAGGAAATGGCAGCCGAGCCCAACAACAATAATGCAAGAAGGATGCTTGGTGATTATACTACACCTACTTCCAAGTTTGATGGAAGAAGCATCTCAATTCCTGCCATTGGAGCAAACAATTTTGAGCTGAAACCTCAACTAGTTGCTCTAATGCAACAAAACTGCAAGTTTCATGGACTTCCATCAGAAGATCCCTATCAGTTTTTAACTGAGTTCTTGCAGATCTGTGAGACTGCAAAGATGAATGGAGTAGATCCTGAAGTCTACAGCTCATGCTTTTTCCTTTTGCTGTAAGAGACAGAGCTAGAACATGGTTAGATTCACAACCTAAGGATAGCCTGGACTCCTGGGATAAGCTGGTCACGGCCTTCTTGGCTAAATTCTTTCCTCCTCAAAAGTTGAGCAAGCTTAGATTGGATGTTCAGACATTCAAACAAAAAGATGGTGAATCCCTCTATGAAGCTTGGGAAAGATATAAGCAGATGACCAAAAGGTGTCCTTCTGACATGCTTTCAGAATGGACCATTCTGGATATATTCTATTATGGTCTGTCTAAGTTCTCTAAGATGTCACTGAACCATTCTGCAGGTGGATCCATTCATGTAAAGAAAACGCCTGCAGAAGCTCAAGAACTTATTGACATAGTTGCAAATAACCAGTTCATGTACACTTCTGAGAGGAATTCCATGAATAATGGGACGCTTCAGAGGAAGGAAATTCTTGAGATTGATGCTCTGAATGCCATATTGGCTCAGAAAAAAATGTTGACTCAGCAAATTAACATGATTTCCCAAAGTCTGAATGGATAGCAAAATGCATCCAACAGTACTAAAGAGGCATCTTCTGAAGAAGAAGCTTATGATCCTGATAACCCTGCAATAGCAGAGGTAAATTACTTAGGTGAACCTTATGGAAACATCTACAATTCATCATGGAAAAATCATCCAAATTTCTCATGGAAGGATCAACAAAAGCCTCAACAAGGCTTTAATAATGGTGGACGAACTAGGCTCAGCAATAGCAAGCCTTTTCCATCATCTTCTCAGCAACAGACAGAGAGTCCTGAGCAAAGCACTTCTAATTTAGCTAATCTAGTCTCTGATCTATCTAAGGCCACTTTAAGTTTCCTGAGTGAAACAAGATCCTCCATTAGAAATTTGGAGGCACAAGTAGGCCAGCTGAGTAAGAAAGTTACTGAAACCCCTCCTAGTACTCTCCCAAGCAATACAAAAGAGAATCCAAAGAGAGAGTGCAAGGCCATTGATATACTCAACATGGCCGAATGCAAGAAGGAGGGAGAGGACGCGAATCCCAATGAGAAAGATCTCATGGGACGTCTCTCAAGCAGGAAGGAGTTCCCTATTGAGGATCCAAAGGAATCTGAGTCTCATATAGAGACCATAGAGATTCCATTAAACCTCCTTCTGCCATTCATGAGCTCTGAAGACTATTCTTCCTCAGAAGAGGATGAAGATGTAACTGGAAAGCAAGTTGCTCAATATCTAGGAGCTATCATAAAACTGAATGCCAAGTTATTTGGTAATGAGACTTGGGATGGTGGTGGACAAAATTGTGATCACTATTCTTTGAGTTGCATTCATCAACTTGGTGCTGTAGTTGCACGTAATTGTAAAATTATGGAATTTAGAAATGGGCACGAGTGGACACAACTCCGTTCAACTAACCAGCAAGTGTACTGGGTCGTCCAAGTAATAAACCTTACGTGAGTAAGGGTCGATCCCACAGAGATTGTTGGTATGAAGCAAGCTATGGTCACCTTGTAAATCTCAGTTAGGCAGATTAAAATTGGTTTATGGGTTTTCGAAAATGGAAATAAGAAAATAAATAATAAAAGGGATAGAATACTCATGCAGATTCATTGGTGGGAATTTCAGATAAGCGAATGGAGATACTGTATGGCTCAAGGACGCCTGCTCTCCTACTGCTTCAACTCAATCCTTCTTACTCCTTTCCATGGCAAGCTGT
>NC_029777.3:79271301-79302546 GCF_000817695.3 Arachis duranensis
AAAAACACACAAACTCATAGTAAAGTCCAGAAATGTGAATTTAACATAAAAACTAATGAAAACATCCCTAAAAGTAGCTCAAACTTACTAAAAACTATATAAAAACAATGCCAAAAAGCGTATAAATTATCCGCTCATCAGATGGTGAACTTCCCTTGCTCATTAGTGAACTAGATACTTGGGTTCAGCAAACTTTACCTCAAAAGAGATAAGATCCTGGCAAATTCGTAATACCCTGTACCATAGGCACCATGACCTTTGAGAAAGCTCTGTGTGACCTAGGGTCAGGCATAAATCTTATGCCACTCTCTGTAATAGAGAAACTGGAGATCATTAAGGTACAACCTGCCTTATTCTCATTACAATTGGCAGACAAGTTAGTAAGACAAGCTTATGGATTAGTAGAGGACGTGTTAGTAAAGGTTAAAGGCCTTTACATCCCTGGTGTTAGTAAAGGTTGAAGGCCTTTACATCCCTGCTGATTTCATAATCTTAGACACTAGGAAGGAGGATGATGAATGCATCATCCTTGGAAGACCTTTCTTAGCCACAGCAGAAGCTATGATAGATGTTAACAGAAGAGAATTAGTCCTTCAATTGAATGGAGACTACCTTGTATTTAAGGCACAAGGCTATCCTTCTGTAACAAGGGAGAGTAAGCATGCAGAGCTTCTCTCAGTACAGAGTCAAACAGAGCCCCCATAGTCAAACTCTAAGTTTGGTGTTGGGAGGCCACAACCAAACTCTAAGTTTAGTGTTGAATCCCCACAACCAAACTCTAAGTTTGGTGTTGGGACTATACAACATTGACCTGATCACCTGTGAGGCTCCATGAGAGCCCACTGTCAAGCTATTGACATTAAAAAAGCGCTTATTGGGAGGCAACCCAATTTTTATTTATTTAATTTTATTTTTTTATTTTATCATTCTTTTATGTTTTATTAGGTACATGATCATGTGGAGTCACAAAAAAATATTAAAATTAAAAACAGAATCAAAAACAGCAGAAGAAAAATCACACCCTAGAGGAAGGACTTACTGGCGTTTAAACGCCAGTAAGGAGCATCTATCTGGCGTTCAACGCTACAACAGAGCATGAATCTGGCGTTGAACACCAGAAACAAGCAACACCCTGGCATTCAAACACTAGGAATGCACCCTGAGGAGAGCTGGCGCTGAACGCCAGAACAAGCATGGAACTGGCGTTCAACGCCAGAAACATGCTACACATGGGCGTTGAACGCCCAGAACATGCATCACTTCGGCGTTTAAACGCCAGAATTGCATGCAAAGGCATTTTACATGCCTAATTGGTACAGGGATGTAAATCCCTAACACCTCAGTATCTGTGGACCCCACAGGATCCCCACCTACAATATTCTCCCCTCTTCTCAACGTTCATCATCTCTTTCCAATAAACACTCTTCCCCAAAACCCTTCACCAATCATCTCAATCTCTCTTCTCAATTACACCCTTCACCACTCACATCCATCCACTCTTCCCCATAAACCCCACCTACCTTCAAAATTCTAATTTCTTTCCCACCCAAACCCACCCTAAATGGCCGAACCTACTCCATCTCATCTCCCTATATAAACCCCTCCATTCTCCTTAAGTTTCACACAACACAACCTCCTCTTCTACACCTTGGCCGAATACACCTCCCCTACTCTCCTCCATATTTTCTCTTATTCTTCTTCTTCTTTTTTTTTTCTTCTCTTGCTCGAGGGCGAGCAATATTTTAAGTTTGGTGTGGTAAAAGCATAACCTTTTTATTTTTCTATTACCATTGATGGCACCTAAGGCTGGAGAATCCTCTAGAAAAGGAAAAGAGAAGACAAAAGCTTCCACCTCCGAGTCATGGGAGATGGAAAGATTCATCTCCAAAGCCCATCAAGACCACTTCTATGATGTTGTGGCCAAGAAGAAGGTGATCCCTGATGTCCCTTTCAAGCTCAAGAAAAATAAGTTTCCGGAGATCTGACATGAGATTCAAAGAAGAAGTTGGGAAGTTCTGACCAACCCCATTCAACAAGTCAGAATCTTGATGGTTCAAGAGTTCTATGCCAATGCATGGATCACTAGGAACCATGATCAAAGTATGAACCCGAATCCAAAGAACTATCTTACAATGGTTCGGGGGAAATACTTAGATTTTAGTCCGGAAAATGTGAGGTTGGCGTTCAACTTACCCATGATGTAAGGAGATGCACGCCCCTACACTAGAAGGGTCAACTTTAATCAAAGGTTGGACCAAGTCCTTATGGACATATGTGTGGAAGGAGCTCAATGGAAAAGAGACTCCAAAGGCAAGCCGGTTCAATTAAGAAGACTGGACCTCAAGCCTGTGGCTAGAGGATGGTTGGAGTTCATCCAACGCTCCAACATCCCCACTAGCAACCGATCTGAAGTTACTGTGGATCGGGCCATTATGATCCATAGCATCATGATTGGAGAGGAAGTAGAAATTCATGAAGTTATCTCCCTTGAATTCTACAAAATAGCCAATAAGTCCTCTACTTTGGCAAGGCTAGCTTTTCCTCATCTTATTTGGCATCTATGTTACTCAGCTGGAGTTATCATAGAAGGAGACATCCCCATTGAGGAGGACAAACCCATCACTAAGAAAAGGATGGAGCAAACAAGAGAGCCCATTCATGGAACCCAAGAGACGCATGAGGAAGCTCATCACCAAGAAATCCCGGAGATGCCTCAAGGGATGCACTTTCCTCCCAACAACTATTGGGAACAACTCAACACTTCTCTTGAAGATTTGAGTTACAATATGGATCAATTAAGGGTGGAACATCAAGTGCACTCCATCATTCTCCATGAAATTAGAGAAGATCAAAGAGCAATGAGGGAGGAGCAACAAAAGCAAGGAAGAGACATAAAAGAACTCAAGGACATCATTGGTTCTTCAAGAAGAAAGCGCCACCATCACTAAGGTGGATTCATTCCTTGTTCTTATTTTTTCTGTTTTTCGTTTTCTATGCTATATGTGTGTTTATGTTTTGTGTCTCTACTTCATGATCATTAGTATTTAGTAACTATGTCTTAAGGCTATAAATAATTCCATGAATCCTTCACCTCTCTTAAATGAAAAATGTTTCTAATTCAAAAGAACAAGAAGTACATGAATTTCGAAATTATCCTTGAATTTAGTTTAATTATATTGATGTGGTGACAATACTTTTCGTTTTTTGAATGAATGCTTGAACAGTGCATATTTTTTATCTTGTTGTTTATGAATGTTAAAATTGTTGGCTCTTGAAAGAATGATGAACAAAGAGAAATGCTATTGATAATCTGAAAAATCATAAAATTGTTTCTTGAAGCAAGAAAAAGCAGTGAATAGCAAAAGCTTGCGGAAAAAAATTTAGAAAGAAAAAGAAAAAGCAAGCAGAAAAAAGCCAATAGCCCTTAAAACCAGAAGGCAAGGGTAAATAAGATCCAAGGCTTTGAGCATCAATGGATAGGAGGGCCCAAGGAAATAAAATCCAGGCCTAAGCGGCTAAATTAAGTTGTCCCTAACCATGTGCTTGTGGCATGCAGGTCCAAGTGAAAAGCTTGAGACTGAGTGGTTAAAGTCGTGATTCAAAGCAAAAAGAGTGTGCTTATAACTCTGGACACCTCTAACTGGGGACTTTAGCAAAGCTGAGTCACAATTTGAAAAGGTTCACCCAGCTATGTGTCTGTGGCATTTATGTATCCGGTGGTAATACTGGAAAACAAAGTGCTTAGGGCCACGGCCAAGACTCATAAAAGTAGCTGTGTTCAAGAATCAACATACTTAACTAGGAGAATCAATAACACTATCTGAAATTCTAAGTTCCTATAGATGCCAATCATTCTAAACTTCAAAGGAAAAAGTGAGATGCCAAAACTGTTAAGAGGCAAAAAGCTACAAGTCCCGCTCATCTAATTAGAATTAATATTCATTGATATTTTGGGATTTATAGTATGTTCTCTTCTTTTTATCCTATTTGATTTTTAGTTGCTTGGGGACAAGCAACAATTTAAGTTTGGTGTTGTGATGAGTGGATAATTTATACGCTTTTTGGCATTATTTTTAGGTAGTTTTTAGTATGATCTAGTTATTTTTAGGGATGTTTTCATTAGTTTTTATGCTAAATTCACATTTCTGGACTTTACTATGAGTTTGTGTGTTTTTCTGTGATCTCAGGTATTTTCTGGCTGAAATTGAGGGACCTGAGCAAAACTCTGATAAAAGGCTGACAAAGGGCTGCTACAGAACTCCCAGCACTCGAAATGGATTTTCTGGAGCTACAGAACTTCAAATGGCGCGCTCTTAATGGAGTTGGAAAGTAGACATCCAGAGCTTTCCAGCAATATATAATAGTTTATACTTTATTCGATATTTGATGACGTAAACTGGTGCTCAACGCCAGCTCTATGCTGCATTCAGGAGTCAAACGCCAGAAACACGTCACGAACCAGAGTTGAACGCCAAAAACACATTATAACTTGGTGTTCAACTCCAAGATAAGCCTCAGCTTGTGTAAAGATCAAGCTCAGCCAAAACATACACCAATTGGGCCCCGGAAGTGGATTTATGCATCAATTACTTACTTTTGTAAACCTTAGTAGCTAGTTTAGTATAAATAGAACTTTTTACTAGTGTATTATACGTCTTTGATTGTATTTTTTGATCTTTTGATCACGTTTGTGGGCTGGCTATTCGGCCATGCCTGAACCTTCATCACTTATGTATTTTCAACGGTGGAGTTTCTACACACCATAGATTAAGGGTGTGGAGCTCTGCTGTACCTCGAGTTTTAATGCAATTACTACTATTTTCTATTCAATTCATTTTATTCCTGTTCTAAGATATTCATTGCACTTCAACATGATGAATGTGATGATCCATGACACTCATCATTATTCTCACCTATGAACGTGTGACTGACAACCACTTCCGTTCTACCTTAGACCGGGCGCATATCTCTTGGATTCCTTAATCAGAATCTTCGTGGTATAAGCTAGAATTGATGGCGGCATTCATGGGAATTCGGAAAGTCTAACCTTGTCTGTGGTATTCCGAGTAGGATTCCGGGATTGAATGACTGTGACGAGCTTCAAACTCGCGATTGTTGGGCTTGATGACAAACGCAAAAGAATCAAGGGATTCTATTCCAACATGATCGAGAACCGACCGATGATTAGCCGTGCTGTGATAGAGCATTTGGACCATTTTCACTGAGAGGATGGGATGTAGCCATTGACAATGGTGATGCCCTACATACAGCTTGCCATGGAAAGGAACAAGAAGGATTGAAGGAAGACAGTAGGAAAGAAGAGATCCAACAGGGACAAGCACCTCCACGCACTTATCTGAAATTCCCACCATTGAATTACATGAGTAACTCTATCTTTATTTTCTGCTTATTTATTATTATTATTATTCGAAAACTCCATAACATTTACTATCCGCCTAACTGAGATTTACAAGATGACCATAGCTTGCTTCATACCAACAATCTCAGTGGGATCGACCCTTACTCACGTAAGGTATTACTTGGACGACCCAGTGCACTTGCTAGTTAGTTGTGCGGAGTTGTGACTAAGTGTGATTCACGTTGAGAGCGCTACCAAGTTTTTGGTGCCATTGTTGATGATCACAATTTCGTGCACCAACCATCTAAGAAATAGTAATGAGATTTACCAGACAAACGATCAAGCATTTGATCGATGAATGGGAGTGGATAGTGGTTCTTCCTAGTGGCCAAGTTCAAATGCCTATAATCGATACAAACCCTCCATGAGTTTTGCACCCTTGTGGCTACAAGCTCCCCACTCTCATTCCTGATTGTGGTAACACCGGACTTCTTTGGAACCACTTGCACGGGGCTCACCCATTCACTATCTGAAATCGGATAGATAATGTCGGCTTCAAGCAATCGGGTGACCTCCTTCTTTACAGCCTCTAGAATAGTGGAATTCAAACGACTTTGAGGTTGTCGAATAGGCTTGGCTCCTTCTTCGAGAAAAATGTGGTGTTCACAAACTTCGAGGGCTTATATCCACTATGTCTGCCAAGCTCCACCCAATAGCCTTTTTGTTCCTCCTCAAGATATGAAGTAATTTCTCCTCTTGTTGGGAGGTAAGCTCCTTTGCAATAATCACTGCGAGCTTTTGATTCTCTTCAAGATAGGCATATTTTAGGTTGGCTGGAAGTGGTTTCAAATTTACACTTTGTTCATGACTCAGTGATAGAAGAATTATCATTGGTAAAGAGTTTCACAAAATATTCACGTTGCAAGTATAGCTCTCACCAACTAATAACCCTAACTAATCAAATTTTAGTATATTTGTCACAAAGTTCAACCCCAATAAAAGTAAGCCGAAGTAGTTAAACCCCGGGTTATCTCACAAGGAATGGGCAAATATGTGCATCAACATTGGTTAGAATTCCAGGGTTGGGAGTAATGGTTAAGAATTTAAACTACTAGACTTAACATGTAAGGAATCTTAACGTGCAAGAAACTAAATCGAGTAACTAAAGCAAGATATGAGCAACTTCAATCTAGTAAGAGAACTTATAATCTATTTCTACTCTAGAAGTAAATAAATAACTAAACTAACTATAACAAGAAGCAAGAAATTAGGATTTTTGGTTTTCAAATATGAATAATAAAAGGAACTCTTGGCTAGGCATAGGAATTGGGGTCACCATCTTTGTCTAATAACCATATCTTGACAATTGTGAGGAACCAAGCTCATTAAGTTTACTTCTATACTTGAAGTATATCAAATGGCTTGATCAACATCAATCCATAAGTCCTAACCTAGCTACTAATTAAGTTAGTAGTAGGCTAGTGTCAATGGTTATCAAATTGACCACTAAGGTTCTCAAATCACCAAATCAATTAGACCCAATGACTCAAGTTTACCCAATTCCCTTAGCCTAGGCCAAGAGTAAAGAAGACTACTCCATAATCGAAGGAAACATTTCATCAAACACATGGTATGCATAAACAAAAGACATATTCAAATTGCAAATTAATTGGAAATTACAAGTACCTACTAACAATTATGAATGGAAAATAGCTCAAACAACACTATTAATCATGGAAAACATCAATGCACTAGTAGAAATTCAAGATCCACAAAATTCCTAGAATGAGAAGAAAATGGAAAAATAACAAGAAAATTCAAATTCAAACACAAGATCTAAACAAAACTATACTAGAGAATTCAAATTAAGTAATTGAAACTAAGATTAACAAAACCCAATTCAGAATTTCAACAAGGGAAGATCAAATCAAACTAGATCTAAAGAGGAATAAGAGCTTCTCTCTCTAGAAGAACAAGAACAAAAAAATAGCTAAAATTGTGTAAAAAAGTGTGTATGAATGATCCACACTTTCCCCCTACAATTCTTGGGTCTTTTCCATGCAGAATCAAGTTGGATTTTGGCCTGGAGATCCTCAGAAATCACCAGCCACGAGTTCATTAATAAGGTCACGTGCTGAGCGTCACGCGTACGCTTCGGCCACGAGTGTTGGTTGATGAGTTTTGCGATCCACGCGTACGCGTCAGGTAAGCGTACGCGTCGGTGGGATTTTCGCCAATGTATGCGAATGCATAAATTCTCGCGCGCCAAGCCTGGCCTCTTGCACCCACGTGTGTGCGTCGGCCACGCGTGCTCATCGCGGTCAATCCTCCAAAGCTCTATTATTCATGTTCCTTCCACTTGTGCATGCTTCCTTTCCATCTTCTAGACCATTCTTGCTCTATAAATCCTAAATACACTCAACAAACACATCACGACATCGAATGGTAATAGAAGAAGATTAAAATATAGCAATTTTAAGGTCAAAGGAGTATGTTTTCAATCATGAAGCAAAATTAGGAGGGAAACACAAAACCATGCATTTTATATGGATAAGTGCAGAAAATATTGATAAACCCCCCCGAATTCTACACTAGATAAACCACAAAATTGGGGTTTATCAAACCTCTCCACACTTAAATCAAGCATGTCCTCATGCTAAAAATAAAAAGACCAAAGAACATAGGAGAATGCGGTTTATGAAATGCAATTTTCCTAAATGGATGCAACTAATGCAAATGTTTCTATCTACTTGTTAAAAAATGAATCAATCTTCCAAGAACACATATGAGCACATAGGGCCAAGATGACATGATAATCCATGAACTCTACCAATTCAAACATCAAAATGACATGTACACAACTTTCAAGAAAAAGCTTGTGAAGGCCGGGAACAAGGAGTTGAACATCGAACCCTCTACCAATTCTCTTCTAATCATACTTTCCAATATTTGTTTTTCATCTAACAATCAACAATTATTCAATGCATGAATATAAATATCATGAGGTCTTATTCACAGGTTGTAATGGGGCTAAGGTAAAGGTAAGGATGTATATGGTTAAGTGAGCTTGAAATTTGAATCTTTGATTAACCTAAGCTCTCCCTAAACACATATAACAACCTATACAATTCTAATACAATGCCTAGCTACCTATGATTCCCACTTTTTTATATATTCATGCATTCTCTTTAATTTGCACTCCATATGCATTGTTATTGTTACTTTACTTTAGGGTCTTTTTGTCCCCTTTTTATTGCATTTTTTTATATATTTTTGTTTCTTTTATTTTTTTTCTATTTATTTTTCTACATACATATATATTTTTGTTATTTATCAATTTTTTTTTTCACAATAGGGTATATACAACGTACCAATGCATATGATTTTACATATTTAATGAATGAATATGTATCCAATCCCATGATTTTCAACAAAAATATGAAATATACTTTTACCTCAACCAATGTCCCAAGTTTTCCATACCCAAATGATACACACCCTCACTAGCCTAAGCTAATCAAAGATCCAAATTAAAGGACATTTATTATTTTTCACTTAGGGGTAGTGATGTACTAAATTAAGAACAAAAGGGATTAAATAAGCTCAAAATTGGCTAACAATGGTTGATGAAAGGTAGGCTATTTGGGTAAGTGAGCTAAATAAAATGATGGCCTCAATCATATAGATGCATGTATACATGGAATAATGGACATAAAGAATCAAACAAATTACAAATTACAATAATAAAAAGAGAATAAGACACACAAGAATGGAATAAGTGGTTATAAGATGTAACCACACAATGGGTCTCAAAGCTCACATGCTTGTGTTTTTTGCTCAAAAACCATATTCCAAAATAAATTCTTCAAGAAAGTTTAACTAAAAAAAAAACTTTCAAATTGGTAGGGTGCCCTAAAAATGATTTCTTGAAAAGGAAGTCATCACCCTAACGAAGTAGTCCTAACAAGAACAACTACTATGCAAAAAGTGTTCAAAATAAAAACTAACCATGCAATTTATCTAATCAAAAAAAGAAAAATCAAATCATGGGTGTTGAAAAGAAAAGGGGTTGTTACCTACGGAAGTCGGTAAACGACCTCCCCACACTTAGAAGTTTGCAAGGTCCTCCGTGTTATTGGTAAGGCATAGGGTGGGATTGGGGTCGCCATATCCACTATCCATCTCTTGAGAGTTTGCATCACTTTGGTCTGAAGTGGATGTGAAAATGTCCAGCTCTTCCATAGGTGGGTAAACATAACCCCAAAGCTTCTTCATGTAAGCGAATCGGCGTTGGTTCCACCGCTTATATCGGTCCACATTTTTAGTGATCTCTAGAAGCAGTTGGCAGGATGACTTCTGTGGTGCGGATGAAGAGGTAGGAATGTCGGAAAGGGGAACCATTTCAAGGCTTGTGGTGCCCGCAGGAGGCTTGAGATATTTTCCGCTAGCGACGATGGCGCCCTTTGCTGTAATTATTGCCTTCATGTCCTTAGCCTCGTGGGGACAATAGCAGCAGCAACCAATCTGTCACCAAGGCGGGAAACAGGAGGTTACCCTTAGCATGGACGCAACCCATTGCTTGTCTGATGAGGAGAGGAATATTGACCGGCCTCTTAGTGGGTATGCACCAAACAAAGAAAGGCTATGTCTGTTGTAATGGATGACTCATGAGTGCTTGGAAGGACGTAGTGGAACAAGATCTGCGCCCACGCTTGAGCTTCTACAGTAAGCGTGCATGCGTCAATGCACTTAGGCTGGAGCCTGAGTTTCCCTTGGGTCCAAAATGATTCCGGTTCGGTAATAACCTTAAGGATAGAATCCCAATCAAAGCCGCGTGTGCACCGCTGTTGCAGGACCTCTTGGTAACCATTTGTCCCATCCGCAACTGGCAAGACCTTAAGTATACCTTGAATGGCATCTTCCGAAATTGGGACTTGCTTTCGGCGCACAAAAACTGTCTAAAGAGAAGGAGAGTGGTAATTGGAGTAGAACTCCACCACCTAAGAAAGGTTGCCTTCTTGTGGTCTCCGCATTAGAAATCCCATTGTCGCCGCTCAATGCGGGGTAAGACACACTGAACAATATGCTCCGGAAGAATGAGGAGGGGTTTAGAGTGGTAATTTCTTTCAACCATAGCGGGGAACATGAGCTCACAATAGCGGTTAGGAAACCTTGTGGGGTCCTTTGCAGGATTGTCCTTCTCTTTCTCATCAATATGAATGATGATCTTCACCCTCTTGGAGAGGGGCTTGACTTTTGGTGCAGGGAGTGCCTTAGCAGTTGTTCTTCGAGGTGTCCTCTTAGGAGGCGGCTTTTTCGGAGCCTTTTCCTTGTCCTTTTTTATGGTCATCCTGAAAAGGGAAGGAAAAAAGAAAACATTAAACTCAAAGAAGCAACATTAACATAATGACATGCAAGTGAGACATAACGCCATAAATGAGTAAAGCGTCTTGAAGACATGACAGCTGCAACATGTAAGCAAGACAACAATGCAATTATCGGGCATATCACTAGCATGAGATGCAAGATTGAGAAGGACATGCAAGTAAGGCATGAGAAGAATAAGCTCAAGCATCAATAACAACACAAAGTAACATATGCAAGAAAGATAATAAGCACAAGAAAATTAATCACCTAATCTAACTCCAAGACAATAAAGCATGCAAAAGAATTAAAGTGGAGTTAGAGAGGGTTGAAACACAATTCTTGCAATATAACACAAAGAAGCAAGTCATGGGTATGAGCATATGAATGATAAAGATGAAGTACAATAAGCTCAATGGACAATAAGAAAGCAAGTGTAGTAAGAGAAGAGCACCAAATTGAAAGCATAGTGTCAAAATAAACTAAAAATGTCATAGGTGCTTATCAACAAACACTTGGTGTGCAACATTCAAACAATAGACAAATTGAATAAATTCAAAAATATAACATCCCAAAATGAAATACCCAACATCCATTACAACACCACATAATCACAAGGGAGTCAAAAGATATCAAAGTAACCCATCAAAGCAAGAGCTAACTCAAAGTTTAACACCCATGAAAAATAAAAAAAGAAAGAAAGCAAATAAACAAGAACAAATTAAACAAAATGCTACTAAGAAGGAATAAAAGAGAGTAAATAAATGTAACTAATAAGAAAAGAAATTAAACAAAGACAAAAGAGAAGGAGGAAGAATAGAACCTTAGTAGAAGAAGAAGAGGGTAAGGTATGGTGCAAGTGAGAAATAGAAGAAGGGAAAAGAGGAAGAAAGAGGAGAGAGAAAGAGAATGTGGGACCAGGTGGTGGTCGCCGGTGGTAGTGGGTGGAGACAAGGTGGTAGGAAGAGGGAAGGAGAAAGGAAGAAGGAATGGAAAAAAGAAAGTACAGGAAGAAATGAAAATAGGATGCGCTGCATATCAACTACGTCGGCCAATCGACGCGTGCACGTTGCCCACGCATATAGCAACGACGCGTGCGTGTTGTCTCACATGTATGCATGGGGAGCAAGTGTGCTCCCAGCACAAAGTTCGCGCAAAGCCAGCATAACTCTTGGGTTCATGTACTAGAAGGCGCAAAATGTTCAACCGATGCGTGCGCGTCGCCCACGCTTACGCGTGGGTGAGTCGAAAGTCAATGGACACGTAAGCATCACATGACGCGCACGCATGGAGTGAAGTTGTGTGTTGCGCATAGTAACATCACCACTCCCGTATAACTCCCGGGATTTTATACCAAGAGTTGCAATGTTGCCAATCAACACGTACGTGTCGTGCACGCTTATGCGTGGGTTCGCAATGTGGATCAATGATGCGTACACGTCATAGACGCGCACGCGTGGATAAGGATTGAGCTCCCAGCACCAATCTCGCCCAAATCTCGCACAACTCTCAATTTTTTGTACCAGGTGTTGTGTAGGCCACAGCAACGCGTACGCGTTGCCCACGCTTGCGCGTGGGTGACCCCTTTTTTTAACAACATAGAGAAAGGCAATTTTAACATAATCTTGGCAGTCATTCAGCTAGATAGTTCAAGAAAACACTCACAATTTCATACAATATTCAAAATGAAGCATTTTCTTCAACAACATCAATTCAACCAACCAAGATCAATGAATTCTCATGAATATCACAATAATTTAACAAAATCAAAAAAATCTAGCACATCTAGACAAACTCAACAACATCAAGAACTCACAAAATTCACAAAGGCCCTAAAACTATATGTAAGAAAGTATATACAAGGAAGATCATACCATGGTGGGGTGTCCCCCACCTAGCATTTTTCTTTAACGTCCTTAAGTTGGACGGTCATAAATTTAAGTTTCTCCTCCCTTGGGTGTATCCGTAAGTAGGAACACCTCTAACTCCTTCGGTGAGTTGTAACCATGATACTTCTTTACCTTGTGGCCATTCACTTTGAATGTTGCACCACTTTGAGGGTGGAATAGTTTGACCATACCATAGGGCTTTACTTCCTTCACTTTGAAAGGACCATCCCACCTTTAACGGAGCTTTTTGGGTATGAATCTAAGTCTTGAGTTGTAAAGAAGAACTTCCTCGCCTTCTTGGAAATCCTTCTTGTGGATATGGTGATCATGGAATGCCTTAGTTTGCTCTTTGTAAATCCTTGTATTCTCATAGGCCTCTATTCTAAGGCACTCAAGTTCCTCTAGTTGCAATTTTCTGGCTATGCCTGCCTTGGTGAGATCCATATTGCACTGCTTAACCGCCCAATAGGCCTTATGCTCAATTTCCACCAGGAGGTGGCATGCCTTTCCATAGATGATCTGAAAGGGACTCATCCCCAACGGGGTCTTATAGGCCGTCCTATATGCCCACAGTGCATCTCCCAACCGAGAGCTGCAGTCATTCCTTTGTGGATTTACCACTTTTTCCAAAATTCGCTTGATCTCCTGGTTGGACATCTCTGCTTGCCCATTTGTTTGGGGGTGATAGGTGGTTGCTACCTTGTGTATTACCCCATATCGCTTGAGTAGTGCTTCTACCTTCCTGTAGCAAAAGTGAGAACTTTGGTCGCTTATGATTACTCGTGGCGACCCATAGCAGCATACAATATTGTTTCTAATGAAAGAAACCACAGCATTAGCGTCATCAAGGCGGGTAGGTATCGCTTCCACCCACTTTCATACGTAATCAACCGCTAACAAAATATATAGATACCCACTTGAGTTAGGAAATGGCCACATAAAGTCTATTCCCCATACATCAAATATTTTACAAAACAACATTGGTTGTTGAGGCATTTCATCCTTTTGGGATGCATTTTCCGACTTCTGACATTAGTGACATGACACACAAAATTTGTTAGTATCCTTGAACAATATTTGGCCACCAGAATCCACAATCTAAAACCTTTTTATCCATCCATTGTGGGCCAAAGTGGCCACCACACTCGAATGAATGACAAGATTCAAGAATGGGTTGGATTTCGGATTCCGGGACACATTTTTGAATTACTTGGTCTACTCTCCTTTTCCACAAGTGAGGGTCATCCCAAATGCAATATTTGGAATCAGTCCTCAATTTATCCCTTTGATGTTTTGAAAAGTTGGGAGGAAAAATTTTAGCAACCAAGTAGTTTGCCATAGGAGCAAACCAAGGAAAACTATCTGAAACAGCATGCAAACCATCCAAAGGAAACGAGTCGTCAATTGGAAATAGGTCATATTTAAGATTTTTAAGGCGGCTTAGATGGTCCGCAACTAGATTTCGTGACCCACTTTGATCCCTAATCTCATTGTCAAACTCTTGCAAGAGCAAGATCCAACGTATGAGCCTAGGTTTCAACTCATTCTTTGTCAACAAATATTTTAAAGTTGCATGATCTGTATATACCACTATTTTGGAGCCTAGAAAGTAAGATCTAAATCTATCCAATGCCTGAACAATGGCTAAGAGCTCTTTCTCCGTAGTTGTATAATTGGATTGTGCTGCATCCAATGTCTTTGAGGAGTAAGCAATGATGTAAGGGAGCTTACCATCGCACTGTGCAAGAGCGGCACCTACGGCATGATTTGACGCGTCGCACATGATCTCGAATGGCTGCGTCCAGTCAGGACCCTTCACAATTGGTGCCGTGGTAAGAGCTCTCCTCAACTCCTCAAATGCATCCACACAAGCATTATCAAACTCAAAGTCTATGTCCTTTTGGAGTAGGCACGATAACGACAATGCAATCTTGCTAAAATTCTTGATAAAATGCCTATAGAATCCTGCATGCCCCAAAAAAGAACGGAGCTCCCTCACAGAAGAGGGGGGAGGTAAACTGGTAATGACATCAACCTTGGCTGGGTCTACAAAAATGCCCTTATCAGAAACTACGTGTCGTAACACTATGCCTTGTCTCACCATGAAATGACATTTTTTAAAATTTAGGACAAGGTTAGTGTTAACTCAAGTTAAGCCTCAAAGTGGTCCCTGAAGTTGCACTCGAGCCTCGTAGTAGTCCCTGAACTTAAAAGTTACTCATATTCATCCCTGAAGTTGCACTCCGGGACTCAGAGTCATCCTTCCGGCACATTCCGTTCATCTGGCGCTACCAGAAAGCTGAGTTGGCCTCCTTCGTGACACGTTGGCAAAGAAACGGCTAGCTGACGTGGCAGAGAAACTTTTCTGATTCAATTTGGTCCTTCAATTCAAGTTAGAAACCCTAATCCCTAATTTTGAAGAACCATCTCCACAGTACTCACACTCTTCTCTTCTCTTTGGTTTTCTTCTCTTGTCTTCTCCATCTTTAAAGTCAAACGATTATGGCCAGCGCGAGCAATAGAACTGGGAGCTCGAACAACCCACAATGGACACCCCCATGCTTAATAGCTGCCTCTCGAAATAATCAAGTAGCACGCATCTCTTTCTTGACTAATCGCTCAGTGATAAGTCCCGATTTTGTGGTTTATCGTGTGCTTGTTTTGGGGGTTTTTATCAATATTTCTCACACTTATTCACAAGAAATGCATGGTTTTGTGTTCACTTCCCAATGTTGCTCCATTGTGGAAAACATGCTTATTTTGCATTAGAATTGCTATATTTTGATTCTCTTTATTGCCATTCGATGTCGTGACGTATTTGTTAAGTGATTTCAGAATTAGTAGGGTAAGAATGGCCTAGAAGAGAGAATGAAAGCATGCACCAGAGGAAGGAACATGAAGATTTGGATTTTGGGAACTGCAGCATTTGCGCGCACGCGCATGTCACGCGCACACGTGGATGAGGACAGCTGGAAGCGGCATGCAAGGATGGACACATCCGCGCAGGCCAGAGAATTTCCACCGACGCGAATGCGCAGCTGGCGCGCACGCATGGATCGCAAAAGCAATCGGCGCGTGCGTACGCATGGTGCACACGCGCGGGAAGCTACACGTGACCTCATTAAAAGAAATCGTGCCTGGCGATTTTTGAGGCTCAACAGGCCCAATTTCAGGCTGTTTCTGCATGGAAAAGACCCAAGGATGCTAGGGAGAAAGGGGGAGACCAATCGTTTTACACTAAGACACAATTTTTCTAGTTTTTAGGTTTTTTGTTCTTCTAGAGGAAGTAACCCTTGTTCTTCTTTAGATCTAGCCTTAATTTGATCCTTCCTTGTTGAATCTGAATTGGGTTTTGTTAATTACTATCTTTGATTGCTTAATTTGAATTCCTTAGTATATTTTCACTTAGATCTTGTGTTAGTTTATGGATTTTTGTTAATTGTCACTTTATACCCATTTTGTGAATATTGTGAATCTTGACTTGTTGATGTTACATTGATGATTTTTATGCTTCATTGTGTTGTTTAAGCTCTTATAAGTTGATAATTGTTAGTGGGTATTTGTTGATTTCAATTCAATTACAATTTGAACATGTCTTTTATTAATGCTTACCAAGTGTTTGATGAATTGTTTACCTTAACTATGGAGTAGTCCTTTTTACTCTTGGCTTAGGCCAAGGGAATTGGGTAAACTTGAGTCATTGGGTCTAATGGATTTGATGATTTGAGAGTCCTTAGTGGTCAATTTGATATCCATTAACACTAGTCTACTACTAGGTTAATTAGTAGTGAGGTTAGGCCTTATGGGTTGATGTTGACCAAACCATTTGACGTACTTCAAGTGTGGAAGTAGACTTAATGAGTTCGGCTCCTCATAATTGTCAAGATATGGTTATTAGACAAGGATAGCGACCCCAATTCCCATGCCTAACCAAGAGTTGCTTTTATTATTCATATTTGAAAATCAATTTCTCAGTTGTCTTGCTTAGTTGTAGTTATTGTTTAGTTAAGAGTAGAGTTAGATTGAATGTTGGTTCCTTATTTTGAAATTGTTTACACCTTGCTTGTTGTTTGAATTAGTTCCTTGCACTTTAGATTGCTTAATTGCTAAGATTCTCAATTTACTTTCTTGTTAATGAATCACAACCCCAGACTTCTAACCAATGTTGAAGCACATGTTTGCCCATTCTTCGTGAGACGACCCGAAGTTTGAATACTTCGGTTATTTCATTGGGGTTGAACTTGTGACAACCAATTCTATTCTAAATTTGATCCACGAGAATTTTTGTTGGAGGAGCTATACTTGCAACGCAATTTCATTTAGAAAATCTCTTCCGACACGGTTCCTGTGCGTCCATCACTTAGTATAATCTAAATCTTTATTTTGTCTCTATGAGAGATCAGGATCATTTGATTGAAAGCATTATTGCCATATATATTAACCATGCCTTTATTGTGTGTGAGAGATTTGTCGGGTACATGTCATCCACATCTTGTTTCATACCAGCTGTTCCACGGAACAAATCAAATTGTGTTCTAGGAGGTAGTAACCCTGAAAGATCCCAAAGGAAAACACCGCATCAATGAGTTGAAGAAAAGTAGAATAGTTGATGTCCTGCACTAAAACAAAAACGAAAATGAAAATAGTGAATCGGATACAAATGCACACTTCAAAGTGACATCAACATATTACTGGGTTATTACCTTGATATAATCATAAATCGGATACAATGTACTTATATAATCATAAATGGGAAAAATAAACCCACAATATTAAGAACCACCTTGGTGGTTATGAACTTGAGCCATTGAATTATATTAGAATTAAACAATCCTGATTTCAGTCATGTTTTAGTCTAAAATCTTAATACCTACATTTTTTACATAATTAATAAACTAAATTTGAGACTCGAATTTGAGTTAAGAACTTGAATATTTGAACGTTTACTGAATGCTACCATGCCCACAATCTTACAATACACTTATAGCAAGAATATTGAATTTTATTTAATTAATGATTATTATAGTGTATAGCATAATTAGAATGCTAGTATTCTACTACGATATTATATAGCTATGGAAAAAGTAGGAGTATAAGCAATGTTTGTAAACACAATACCATAAGAAAATTATCTCTGGGGCACATATTTGGGTGTAAACATATTATACAAAAAAATGGTATTTTATATCTTCTATTATCTTTTGCAAAGTTTCTCAATCCTCACAGGAACCACTTATCAAAATGCTAGAAAAACACCAGTAATTCAAGAAGAAAAAATGAAAAGGGAAGCTTGACAGCCCATCACCAAAAGAGAAAAAGGAAAGTAATCCACCAGTTCAAATGATAAGAAATTCTCCAAACCATTATATCCTTAAAAGAAACAATCCTAGAATTATCCTATAAAGGATCTTGCAAATGAAAGACAGTAAAAACAGCTTATACAAGCTTTTGTTCTCTCAAACACAAGCCTCTAGGTGAAACAAAATACAAAAGTGAGACATATTTAAAATACATCAAAAACTCAAAAGAAGTATCCGGATCCTCCACTTTTGTCACCAACCAGACAACTCACCGAGGTGGGTTGCGACCTGCATCTGAAAAATACAACATAAATATGGTATACGAACCGGAAGTTCTCAGTATGGTAACAGTGCCTAGTGATGTAGGATATAAGACCCCGGGACGCCAAAGGCAATCCTAGACTCCATATCCATCACAAGAATTCAAACTTAAAGCATTCTAAACCAAATTAGCATAAAAGTAATTTCCTTAACTCAACTTAAGCCGTAGTACCATATAAGGGTATTCTATCTTAGGGGATTTCTATTCTAATCAAACACCGCTGTCCCACAGCTTCACCAACCGATCTACCATGCGATCCCGTCACCATCGCCTTCCAAACCTCCTCAACCCCAGTAAAAGCACAAGTATATACAACGCAAGTAAAACACAAGGAGGCATATATAGCAACTAATACAAGTAGCAATTAGACATGTTAAACAGATAGGGAAAACAATATCAAGTCGGCAAAGCATACAAATAGGTAGAAATTGCACATGATAAATACCTGCCCTACTGGCTGTGATATCACATTGTCGGTTCAACTGCCAACCTAACACATCTCCATGGAGATGTTGCCTTCAGATTCATGGTGTGGGAACCCCCGAGATATAGTGCTCAGATCACTGTCCAGGATTTTGCGCCTGCATGCTCTGATGATCTGAAGGGATGCGAGCGGGATCTATTGCCTCCAACCTCACATCTAAGTGCAAGCGGGACAAACCACCGCCCTTATGCCACCGCCGCTACCTTGATAGGCAGGATCCAACCTCGGCCCCTGCCGGGCGCATATCGTCTCATAATCTCAATGAAAAAGTGGTACAGTGGTTTTCAAAACATTTTTAGTACAAGATGGATCCATCACTTCATTCAGAGTCCTAGACTCTTTTCAACCACTGTTCATTCATATTTCAGTTCCTTGATTTTGCATCTCATTCATCAACCATTCATCACACATCATCAAGCGTTCCCCAAAAAACAGAAACCTAGTACTATATTTGCTAACTTTTTCCAAATAATAGTGTCTAAAACCCTTAAACCATTTCCCATGTTTGAGCACCCAAAAATATGTCCAAAAGTCTTAAAAAGGAGTTATAGAAACTTACAACCTCGTCGGGAAGGTGAAATAGCCAAAAACAAAGCAAATTTTGAGAAACAGGGCGTGTGCGTCCGCATAGGGGTGTGCGTGCGCACGCCCAGGAAATTTTTAAAACTGTGTGCACGCACAGGGTGTGCGTCCGCACTGGTGTCAAAACATAAAAGGGTCTGTTCACTCGCACAACCTGTGCCAGCGCCCCCAATAGATTGGCCTCTCCAACGTGTGCGTGCACACAGGTCTGTGCGTACGCACAGGTTGCAATTTTTGCATTGGTGTGCGCGCGCACAAGCTGTGCCAGTGCTACAGGAAGATTGCATGCCTCTGTGTGTGCAGACGCACAGGTCTGTGTATACGCACAGGTCACAATTTTTGCAGAGTGTGCTTGCGCACAAGGCTGTGCGTGCGCACATACCAGAAAACTCAAAATTCTGTAACTTTGCAAAATTTCCAAATTTTTATCACCAACTTTGAGTGGTCATAACTTCCTCTACAAAATTCTAAATTTCACAAACTTTATACCGATTTAAAGGGTTTTTAAAAATCTTTAATTCTAAATAAATTTCAACTAATTTTGAAAATCAAGACAAAAGTTATGATCAGACACCAAAATTCTACTTTTACCCAAAACCACAATTTTCACAATTGCTTTGCAAAACACAACAGAAGCCAAACCAAACCATTCCAAACTCCACTTTTCATCAAAATCAATCCCCTATATCATATTACACCAAACTTACCACATTTTTCTTTCACTTTTCCTTATCCACAACATCAATATCATTATATCTCATATATCAAACTTCATTAACAATTTTTCAACTACATTACCAATCAATCATCACCAATATCACATTTATCAACATAATTCACTCCTCAACTTCCCAAATCATTTATCCTCATCATACCACTATTAATCATCAATATCAAACTCAAAATTATCATTTCATAAAACATCATTATACAATATCATTTAACCATTTATCAACCATTCAAACCCAATCCTATCTTATGGTCACTAGCCTAAGTGTCCATGAATATTATATACTACATAAAGAAAACCAAAACCATACCTTGGCCAATTTCCAATATGAACCAAATGAGCTTTCAACCAAAATCCAACCACCAATGTAGCCCCAACAAGCACCAACAAGCCCCAAAGTCACAATAATCAAGCTATATACATATAAATCACCACAAAATCAACCTAGGGCTCAACATAAATCAAAAGTTCACAAGCGATCAAAGCCTCTTACCTTTTCCAACAGATTTGGATAGCAAAACCCAAAGCTAAGCAAGGATTAGAGTGAACCTAAACATCAAGAATCACAAAAACTCACTTAATCAAAAACCCTAGGTTCCCGAAATTTTGGAGAGAAAAACTGGGAGAATTTTGAGCTTAGCTCTAGAGTTTCTTGGATGGGTTTTGTAGAGCTTTTCACAAGGAACGCGTAGCCGCAGACGGCACACAAATCGGAGCTCTATAGCTCAAGATATGAGCTTGGGAAGATTGAGGTGGAAAGGATTTTCTTCTTCCTCTCCTCTCTTTCTCAATTTCTGAAGTGCGTGTGTGTTTATGAGGCTAGGGTTCATATAAATGAACCTTTATATATGTTGGACTTAGGCCCAACTTGGGCCCGGTTCAACCCGTTAGCGTTTTAAGCTCGTTTGGCTCATCTTCAGGCCAAACCTTTAAAATTAACGCCTGATTTTCCATTTCTACTGTTTTTCTAAGGTTTTTGACTGTTTCTACTTTTTCTCGCGCAACACCAGGCAGACTTGAACCGGTTCAACCGGTTCAACTGTCGGTTTGCAGATTTTTACGGTTTTTTACAGAAAACACATTTTCTGGCTCAGAAAGACCTACTGAGTCCAAAAATGATGTTTAAAACCTCAAATTCTCACTTTAACGTTTTGGAATCAAAATTGGGCAATATAACCACTTAATTAACCGGTTCAATTAATTGCGATTCTTATATTCTCCCCACCAAATAAGAAAATTTTGCCCTCAAAATTTGAATTACCTGAGAAAAGCTCGGGATAATCCTTTCGCATCTCGAATTCCAATTCCCAAGTATGCTCTTCAACTCCTGCTCGCTTCCAAACAACTTTGACCAACTGAACTTCTTTTCTTTGCAGCTTCTTTACACTGGTGTCGTCAATTCTAACCGGTGTCACTTGAAAAGTCAAGTTTTTCCTCAACTCGACCGTCTCAGGCTCCAACACATGAGCCGCGTCTGACATGTACTTACGGAGTTGTGACACGTGAAACACGTCATGTAGGTTAGATAGGTGAGGTGGCAAAGCCACTTGATATGCCACTTGATTGCTCTTCCAATCCCAGTTGTGGGTGTAACTCATAGAAACACATGCTCTCCCACTTCAAACTCTAACGGTTTTCTTCTCTGGTCCGCATAACTCTTCTGTTGACTCTGAGTAGTCAAAATCCTTTCTCGTATTTTCTTAATCTTCTCCGTAGTCTCTATTACCACATCTAGACCCACTATACTTGCTTCGCCCGATTCATACCAACAAAGTGGAGACTGGCACTTTCATCCATACAAGGCCTCATACGGAGCCATCCCAATGCTCGCATGAAAGCTATTGTTGTACGCAAACTCCACCAATGGCATGTAGTGATTCCAACTCCCGGGTTGATCCAAAACACATGCCCTCAGCATATCGTCCAACGTCTGAACAGTCCTTTCTGACTGTCCATCTGTTTGTGGATGATACGCCGTACTAAGACATAGCTTCGTATCGAAAGCTCTTTGGAAAGCTCCCCAAAATCTTGAAGTGAATCGGGGATCACGGTCCGACACTATGCTCGATAGCACACCATGCAACCTTACAATCTCCTTTATATACAACCTTGCTAACTCTTCCATAGAACAGTTTACTCGAATAGGTAGAAAATGAACAAATTTGGTTAAACGATCCACCATCACCCAAATCGCATCAAATCCCGACCCAGTCCTTTGTAAATCGGTCACAAAATCCATTGAAATTCCTTCCCACTTCCACTGAGGAATTTCAAGTGGTTGAAGCATTCCCGACGATTTCTGATGTTTTATCTTCACCTTCTAACACGTTAGGCACTTTGAGACATGTTCTGCCACATCCTTCTTCATACCAGGTGTTCATACCCGGGGTCGAGCTGTCTGACCCGGGATGTTCTACAGACAAAGCGACCGACCTCTTCAGGTCAGGACAAACCGACCTCTTCTCAAAGAGCTCGGCCAAATCACGAGAAAGCCCAAAAAAAGGGCCCTAATAGAGGAACACGCCCCAAATCCTAAGGCAGCCCAAGCCTACAGAGAGAAAGGCGGTTCCCCAGAAGATAAGATGACCTCACTCAAAGATAAGATAAAGATAAGATAAGATAACTAACTTATCTTATCTAAGAAGGTCACTCTACGCCATTATAAATACACTGGAGCACTGGTGGACGAAATTGTGATCCATATTCTTTGTACTTGTATGAAATTTAATAATTGGCTCTATTTGAAGTCACAAATTCGTTCAACTAACCAGCAAGTGTACTGGGTCGTCCAAGTAATAAACCTTACGTGAGTAAGGGTCGATCCCACAGAGATTGTTGGTATGAAGCAAGCTATGGTAATCTTATAAATCCCAGTTAAGTGGACTCATAAAGTCAAATGTGATTAAATTGGATAAATAAAGATAAATAAAATAAAAAGGAATAGAAATACTTATGTAAATCCATAGTGGGAATTTCAGATAGGCGTGTGGAAATGCTAGAACCCTTTCTTATCTCTACTTTCTTATTACATTCATCCAATCCTTCTTACTCCTTTCCATGGCAAGCTGTATGTAGGTCATCACCATCATCAATGGCTACTTTTAATCCTCTCGGGAAAATGGTCCTATGCGCTGTCACTGCACGGCTAATCGTCTGGAGGCATCACCCTTGTTGATAGCTACATCCCATCCTCTAAGTGAAAATGGTCCAAATGCTCTGTCACAGCACGGCTAATCATCTGTCGGTTCTCAATCAGGTTGGAGTAGAATCCATTGATTCTTTTGCGTTTGTCATCACGCCCAGCCTTCAGGAGTTTGAAGCTCGTCACAGTCATTCAATACCGGAATCCTACTCGGAATACCACAGACAAGGTTAGACTTTCCGGATCCCCATGAATGCCGCCATCTATCTAGCTTATACCACGAAGATTCTGTTGGGGAATCTAAGAGATATGCGCCCGGCCTAAAGTAGAACGGAAGTGGTTGTCAGTAACGCGCGTTCATAGGTGAGAATGATGATGAGTGTCATGGATCATCACATTCATCAAAGTGTTGTGCAACGTATATCTTGGAATAAGAATAAAAGAGAATTGAATAGAAAGTAATAATAATTTTATTGAAACTTGAGGTACAGCAGAGCTCCACACCCTTAATCTATGGTATGCAAAAACTCCACCGTTGAAAATACATAAGTGAAAGGTTCAGGCATGGCCGAATGGCCAGCCCCCATGAAGGTGATCAAAAAGACCGAATGGTCAAAAGATGTCTAATACAATAGTAAAAAGTCTTATTTATACTAAACTAGCTACTAGGGTTTACATGAGTAAGTAATTGATGCATAAATCCACTTCCGAAGCCCACTTGGTGTATGCTTGGGCTGAGCTTGATCTATCCACGAGCTGAGGCTTTTCTTGGAGTTGAACGCCAAGTTATAACGTGTTTTGGGCGTTCAACTCCGGATCATGACATGTTTCTGGCGTTTAACTCCAGAAAGCAGCATGTACTTGGCGTTCAACGCCAAGTTACGTCGTCAATTTCCGAATAAAGTTTAGACTATTATATATTTCTGGAAAGCTCTGGATGTCTACTTTCCAACGCCATTGAGAGCGCGCCATTTGGAGTTCTGTAGCTCCAGAAAATCCATTTCGAGTGCAGGGAGGTCAGATTCCAACAGCATCAGCAGTCCTTTTGTCAGCCTTTTTCAGAGTTTTGCTCAAGTCCCTCAATTTCAGCCAGAAATTACCTGAAATCACAGAAAAACACACAAACTCATAGTAAAGTCCAGAAATGTGAATTTAACATAAAAACTAATGAAAATATCCCTAAAAGTAGCTTGAACTTACTAAAAACTACCTAAAAACAATGCCAAAAAGCGTATAAATTATCCGCTCATCAAGCACCCAGGTATAACTCATACTCTGATTCTACTCAATACCTGCTTAATACCCTTGCTAACTTAAGCATCGGAGTCCCTTGTAAGTACCCCCACCCTCCGGGAATGAAGGAATCAGCACCTCCATCAATCCCCACAAATCAGATACCACCGTTCCGACCAGTACCGAGGATCTCATCCGAGATCGACCTATAGTTTCAGGTAACCCCCGGAACATTGGCGCCAATGCCGGGGACCTGGAAGTCATCCCATTACCATGGCGGACGATCATGACAACGATCACACCTCAAATCTAGAAGAAAGAATGCCGCATAAAAATGCGGACTCCACACCAAAAGAAACTCCCCAAATCAACAATAAGAACTCCCCAAATGAGAGAGCCCTATATGCATTTCAAGATCGGTTAAAACAACTTGAGGAAGACGCTCTACGTCAATGAAAGGCCAAGAAAGATCTACAAAGAGAAATAAGGCGACGCCGGGAACTGGAAAACAAACTCCTAAAACTTGAAGCCGATGTCAAGACCAAAGCCAGCCGATCCACTCCCGAAGATAGCGCACAAAAGGGGGAAGACCCATTCACCAAAGAGATCATGAAGACAAAAATCCCAAAGGACTTTAAACTCCCAGACATGACCTTATACGACGACACGACAGATCCCAGCCGTCATCTCAGTAACTTCAGAAGCAGAATGTATCTTATCGACGCCTCAGATGCAGTTCATTGCAAAGCCTTTCCAACCACTTTAACAAAAATAGCAATCAGATGGTTCGACAATCTCCATCCTAGGACCATCTCAAGTTTTGACGACATGGCTAAAAAATTTCTGGCCAGATTCTCCATCCAAAAGGACAAAGCTAAACATGCTCCGAGCTTATTGGGAATCAGGCAAGGAGAACGGGTAACTACATGGAAAGATTCAACAAGACATGTATGGATATACAGAACTTGCCAACAGAAGCCGCTATTTTGGGCCTCATTAACGGCTTGCGAGAAGGGCACTTTAGCCAATCTATATCAAAGAAGTACCCCACATCCTTGAACGAGGTGCAAGAACGAGCAAAAAGTACATCAACATGGAGAAAAACTCCCGATTAGGAGAGACCTCGAAGGCCGGGTTCACCCCCCGGGATAAAGACAAATATTCCAGAAAGAATGAAGATCGACATGGAGAAAAGATAAAAAATACCACAATTACACCCCTCTTCGGGTGTCTCTTGTGGATGTATATAGAGAGGTTTGCAACACGAAAAAAATACCACCAGCTTGACCACTCAAAGGCAAAAAAGGAGGAGGAAACCAGGTTGAATATTGTGAGTACCATCGAAACCGCGAGCACTCCACCAATGCGTGTTTCGACCTAAAAAATGTCATAGAAAAGCTCGTACAAGAAGGAAAGCTAGATCGATACCTGGTCACTCATGATGATGAACAAAGGAAAAGAAGAAGAGTAGAAGATGTCGGACCAACCGCGCGATCATCTTAAACGCCAGAAAGACATGTCAACATGATACACGGCGGATTCGCCGGGGGAGGAATCTCTAAATCATCTTACAAAAGACATCTAAAAGACGTATATCATGTCACAGAAAAGGAGGAAGTACCCGACATCCCGGCGATCACTTTTACCAAGGAAGATGCGTCCGGCATCGCATCAGGGCATGATGATCCCATGGTCATCACTATTATACTGGCAAATGCAAATCTTCACCGCACGTTGATAAACCAAGGGAGCTCTGCTGATATCTTATTCAAAGCCGCTTTCGACAAAATCGGCTTGGAAGAAAAAGAACTCAGAGCATATCCGGACAACCTGTTCGGGCTAGGAGATACCCCAGTTCAATCGATGGGATACATCTCTCTCCACAAAACTTTCAGAAAAGGAAGTCAGTCAAGAACACTCAAAGTAGATTACATTGTCATCGACATAAACTCAGCCTACAATGCCCTAATAGGTCAGACAAGTTAAATCAGCTCGGCGCAATAGTCTCGACTCCACATCTATGCATGAAGTTCCCAACGGCATGAGGAATAGCCACGATAAAGGCAGATCAGAAGATGGCACACCGTTGTTACAACGAAAGTCTAAACCTCAGAGGCAGAGGAGAAGAATTCCACACAATTGAGCTCGGCGAAGTTCAGAGGCGGGAGGAGCTCCGCCCACAACCTGAAGGAGAAGTAGAGAAAATCCAAATCGGGGACACCCCGGACCGAACAACCAACATCGGCACACTCCTAAAAGGAGACATAAAAGAATCACTCATACAGTTTCTACGAGACAATGTCGACCTCTTTACGTGAAAGGCCGCAGACATGCCAGGCATAGATCCCAAACTAATGTGTCACAAGTTAGCAGTCTACCCAGGATCTCGGCCGGTACAACAAAGGCGCAGAAAGTTAGGACCAAAACGCTCTCAAGCCATGGAAGAACAAGTACGAGCTCTGATGGAGGCAAATTTCATAAGAGAAGTCAAATACCCACTATGGCTTGCCAATATCGTATTGGTAAAAAAGTCAAACGGGAAGTGGAGAATGTGCACCAACTATACCGATCTCAACAAAACTTGCCCGAAAGATCCTTATCCGCTCCCAAACATCGACGCTCTGGTAGATGCCTCCTCTGGATATAAATACCTCTCCTTCATGGATGCATACTCAGGATATAACCAAATCCCAATGTATCCACCTGACCAAGAAAAAACCTCATTCTTAACCCCAAAGGCAAATTACTGCTACATTGTTATGCCCTTAGGTCTTAAAAACGCGGGAGCCACTTACCAAAGATTAATGAACAAAGTTTTTTCGGATCACATCGAAAAGATCATGGAGGTCTACGTAGACGACATGCTAGTGAAGACGCAAAATGAAGAGATGTTATTATCCGACCTGACACAAGTATTCAACACTATAAGACAACATGGCATGCGACTCAATCCCGCAAAATATACCTTCGCAGTAGAAGCTGGTAAATTCTTGGGTTTTATGATCACACGGAGAGGAATCGAGGCAAACCCGGACAAGTGCAGATATGAAAAGTCTGACTTGTATCAAAGAGGTACAACAACTCAACGAGAGATTGGCAGCCTTGTCCAGATTCCTGGCTGGATCAGTAATAAGATCTCTCCCCTTCTACGCCACTCTAAGGAAGGGAAAGAAGTTTGAATGGACAGCAGAATATGAGCAAGCCTTCCAAGATTTCAAAAAATTCTTGGGACGGCCACCTATATTAAGTCGGCCACAGGAAGGAGAACCACTCATATTGTACCTCGCGGTGGGAAATCGGGCGATAGCCTCAGCACTGGTCTGGGAAGACAACAGTGGGCAACAACCCATATACTTTATCAGCAAAGCATTACAAGGATTCGAGCTGAATTACCACAAAATAGAAAAGTTCACTTACGCTCTCATAATAACATCTCGACGACTTTGCCCATATTTCCAGTCTCACACCATTAAAGTTTGGACCAACCAGCCCATAAGAGGGATCTTATAGAAAACAGACTTGGCAGGCAGAATCTTGCAATGGGCAGTCGAGTTATCCGAATTTGACCTTCAATACGAAGCTCGGACGGCCATCAAATCTTAATATCTGGCCGACTTCATTGCGGAATTTATGGACACACCGGAAATCCCCGCAGAATGGAATCTATATGTGGATGGCTCCTCAAATAAAACAGGAAGTGGCGCAGGCGTAATAATTGGAAGCGACCAGGGAACCCAAATCAAACTCTCCCTCAAATTCGAATTCCCTGCCTCAAACAACCAAGCGAAATATGAGGCACTACTAGCTGGTTTGAAGCTGGCTAGGGAGGTTGGAGCTAAAAAACTTATCATCTTCAGCGATTCACAGGTAGTTACTTCACAAATAACAGGAAGCTACCAAGCCAAAGATCCCACTATGAAAAAGTACTTGGACAAAACCAGGAAACAGCTCGGACAACTCGGAGAGTATGAGATTCGTCACATACCCCGAGAACAAAATGCCCGGGCCGATGCACTCTCAAAACTAGCCAGCACCAAACCAGGAGGAAACAATAGAAGCCTCATACAAGAAATTCTACAGAATCCATCAATCTCAGAAGAAGAAAATGTCCTAGCCATAACAGGTCACGATCAGTGGTGGATGACTCCCATAATTAACTTCCTCAGAACAGAAGCCCTCCCCACAGATGAGAAAGAGGCAAAGAGGTTAAAACGAGAAGCACAATACTACGCCCTCATAAATAATACTTTATACAAAAGAGGGATTTCGATACCACTACTAAAATGCGTGCCGACTTCCAACACAAAAGACGTCCTAGAAGAAGTACACAGTGGCATCTGTGGCAATCACCTCGGAGCGCAGGCATTCGCCAAAAAAGTACTTCGGGCAGGATTTTATTGGCCAACTCTACAAAAAGAAGCCACAGAATTTGTAAGGACATGCTCACCATGTCAGAAGCATGCCAACTTTCACACTGCTCCGCCAGAGGAACTCATCAGCATAACCTCACCTTGGCCATTCGCAAAATGGGGACTCGATTTCCTCGGACCTTTTCCTCAAGGATCAGGACAAGTCAAATTCCTCATAGTAGGAATAGACTACTTCACAAAATGGATCGAGGCAGAACCCCTGGCCAATGCCACAGCTCAAAGAAGTCGGAAATTCCTATATAGAAATATCGTCACAAGGTTCGGAGTTCCACACTCCATCACTACAGACAATGGTACCCAGTTCACAGACGCAGGCTTCAGAAAACTAGCAGCCGACCTGGATATAAAACAACAATTCACATCTGTTGAGCACCCCCTAGCCAATGGGCAAGCTGAAGCTACTAACAAAGTTATATTAGCAGGGTTAAAACGGAGATTACAGGATGCAAATGGAGCCTGGGCTGAGGAGCTTCCGCAAGTCCTATGGGCATATCGAACAACTCCACATTCCACGACAAAGGAATCACCCTTCCGATTAGCTTATGGAATGGAGGCAATGATCCCAGTGGAGGTCGAAGAAGGATCACCCAGAGTAATCCATTTTAGCGAAAAAGCCAACTCCCAACTTCAAAAGGAAGAGCTCGACTTACTTCCGAAAATCTGAGAAACAGCTCGGATAAGGGAAGAGGCATTAAAACGACGAATGACCTCCAGATACAACCGAAAAGTAATATAGCAGGCCTTTGCTGAGGACGACCTCATCCTAATCCGAAACGACATAGGAGCAACTCGACCCGGAGAAGGAAAACTGGCAGCAAACTGTAAAGGACCCTTTCGAGTCATAGAAGTACTGGGAAGGGCTACTATAAACTTTTCGAACTCGACGGGCGAGAGCTTCCTAGATAATGGCACGCCTGCAACCTAAGAAGGTATTATAGCTAGGGATGATAAAAGATCTTGGACAAGGCGCACTCTTTTTCCTGAATAAGGTTTTTTAACGAGGCGCCCCGCCAAGACTTACAAATCACCCGACTTAAGAAATTAACTCCTCATGTATATCTTCATTCTCTTTTAATAAAATTTGTTCAGATTCTCTACAAACGTTCAAGTCGTATTATTCTGAAAACATTCATCGCTTGATTATAAAGCTATAGATCGACAAAAAGTGAAAACCAAATTCACTGCGCGATCACGATAAAAACGAGGATTAAAACCCAAAATCTACAAAATCGGCAAAGATGAAAACAGAATAATGCAAGAAGTTATAGAAAGTGATCCATAGAAAGGACCTGATGAGGTCCTAATAAAATGGATTGCTATAAAATAACTTAAAGACTGGCTGGCACAAAAGTCGGACCAGCCACAACAACTCAAGTTATAAGTAAAGCCTTGGAAAGAGGTCTGGCCAACCCTATAAAAGAGGATTACTATAACTTCGAAGAGCCCGACATGAGAAAGTCGGACTCCTACAAACAAGTTACAAAGATAATCCCTGAAAGAGATCTAAACAAGGTCCAAGAAAGAGGATTATCAAGTAACTCGACAGGGCCCGACGTGACAAAGTCGGCTCGGAAAGATAAGTTACAAAAGATAATCCCTAAAAGAGATCTAAACAAGGTCCAAGAAAGAGGATTATCAAGTAACTCGACAGGGCCCGACGTGACAAAGTCAGCCCGGAAAGATAAGTTACAAAAGATAATCCCTGAAAGAGATCTAAATAAGGTCCAAGAAAGAGGATTATCAAGTAACTCGACAGGGCCCGATGTGACAAAGTCGGCTCGAAAAGATAAGCTACAAAAGATAATCCCTAAAAAAGATCTAAAACAAGATCCAAGAAAGAGGATTACCTAGTGGTGCACGAAATTGTGATCAATACTTTTCACAACTCAAATAATCCCCGGTGATGAACCCAAAAACTTGGTGTTCAATACCATGGCATAAACACAACTTCGCACAACTAACCAGCAAGTGTACTGGGTCGTCCAAGTAATAAACCTTACGCGAGTAAGGGTCGATCCCACAGAGATTGTTGGTATGAAGCAAGCTATGGCCACCTTGTAAATCTTAGTCAGGCAAACTCAAATGGATATGGGTGATATACGAATAAAACATAAAGATAAAGATAGAGATACTTATGTAATTCATTGGTGGGAATTTCAGATAAGCGTATGAAGATGCTTGGTCCCTTCCGTCTCTCTGCTTTCCTACTGTCTTCATCCAATCCTTCTTACTCCTTTCCATGGCAAGCTGTATGCAAGGGTTTCACCGTTGTCAGTGGCTACCTCCCATCCTCTCAGTGAAAATGTTCAACGCACCCTGTCACGGCACGGCTAATCATCTGTCAGCTCTCAATCAGGTCGGAATAGAATCCAGTGATTCTTTTGCGTCTGTCACTAACGCCCCGCCCTCA
>NC_029777.3:79302975-79303138 GCF_000817695.3 Arachis duranensis
CCCACTTGGTGTGTGTTTGGGCTGAGCATTGAAGCATTTTCGTGTAGAGACTCTTCTTGGAGTTAAACGCCAGCTTTTATGGCAGTTTGGGCGTTTAACTCCCATCCTTGTGCCAGTTCCGGCGTTTAACGCTGGGAATTCTGAGGGTGACTTTGAACGCCGG
>NC_029777.3:79304643-79304991 GCF_000817695.3 Arachis duranensis
GGAATGATTGAGCGTTGGATGAACTCCAACCATCCCCTAGCCACGGGTTTGAGGTCATGCCTTCTCAATTGAACCGGCTTCGCTCTTGAATCTCTCTTCCATTGGGCGCCCTCTTCACAAATGACTGTGAGGACTTGGTCCAACCTTTGATCAAAGTTGATCCTTCTAGTGTAAGGATGTTCATCTCCTTGCATCATGGGCAAGTTGAATGCCAACCTTACATTTTCCGGACTAAAATCCAAGTATTTTCCCCGAACCATAGTAAGACAATTCTTTGGGTCCGGGTTCACACTTTGATCATGGTTCTTGGTGATCCATGCATTGGCATAGAACTCTTGAACCATTAAA
>NC_029777.3:79308481-79310023 GCF_000817695.3 Arachis duranensis
CAATGGAAGTCCATGGAACTTGCAATTCTGTTGCATTAGAGAAACTAATTGAGGCTTAAGCTCAAAGTTGTTTGCTCCAATGGCAGGGATAGAGATGCTTCTCCCATAGAAGTCGGGAGTAGGTGCAGTAAAGTCACCCAGCACTTTCCTTGCATTATTGGCATTGTTGTTGTTTTCGGCTGCCATGTTTTCTTTTTCTTTGAAGATTTCTATTAGGTCCTCTACAGAGAGTTGTGCCTTAGCTTCTCTTAGCTTTCGCTTCAAGGTCCTTTCAGGTTCCGGATCAGCCTCAACAAGAATGCTTTTGTCCTTGCTCCTGCTCATAAGAAAGAGAAGAAAACAAGAAAATGTGGAATCCTCTATGTCACAGTATAGAGATTCCTTGAGGTGTCAGAGGAAAAATAGAAGGCAGAAGTAGAAAATTTGAACTTATCAAAGAAGATGGAGTTCGAATTGTGCATTAAGGAATAGTGTTAGTCCATAAATAGAAGGATGTGAGAAGAAGGGAAGAAATTTTTGAAAATCAATTAAAAACATTTTGAAAAACACCAATTGATTTTCGAAAACCATGATTGAGAAAGAAATCAAGTGATTTTTGAAAAAGATTTGATTGAAAACTATTTTGAAAAAGATGTGGTTAAGAAGATATGATTGGTTTTAAAAAGATGTGATTGAGAAGATATGATTTGAAAAACATTTTAAAAAGATTTGATTTTAAAAATTAATAACTTGCCTAACAAGAAAAGATATGATTCAAACATTAAACCTTTCTCAACAGAAAAGGCAACATACTTGAAATGTTGAATCAAATCATTAATTGATAGCAAGTATCTCTGAAAAAGGAAAGAAATTGATTTTGAAAACACATGATTGAAAAGATATGATTTGAAAAAGATTTGATTTTGAAAAATTTTGAAAACCTGAAAAAAAAATCTGAATTAAAAACAGAATCTTCCCTCTTGTGCCATCCTGGCGTTAAACGCCCAGAATGGTGCACATTCTGGTGTTTAACGCCCAAACTACTACCCTTTTGGGTGTTAAACACCCAGCCAGGCACCCTGGCTGGCGTTTAAATGCCAGTCTGTCTTCTTCACTGGGCGTTTTGAACGCCCAGCTTTTTCTATGTAATTCCTCTCCAGTATGTTCTGAATCTTCAATTCTCTGTATTATTGACTTGAAAAGACACAAATTAAAAATATTTTTGAATTTTTAATAGTGAGGAATAATCAAAATGCAACTAAAATCAAATAACAATGCATGCAAGACACCAAACTTAGCAGTTTGTATACTACTGACACTAACAAAATGAGAATGCATATTAGAAACACAAAACATTCAAGTCAAGAGAAATTAAAGATCAGAGTAATGAAATCATCAAGAACATCTTGAAGATCACTTAAGACACATGCATGAATGCAATAAAAACAAAAACATGCAATTGACACCAAACTTAGCATGAGACTCTAGACTTAAACAAGAAACAAAATATTTTTGGTTTTTATGATTTTGTAAATTTTTTTGGATTTTTCGAAAATAAAGTGG
>NC_029777.3:79310178-79310927 GCF_000817695.3 Arachis duranensis
AGCCAGCCAAGCTTTCAAAGAAAGCTTCGGTCCAAAACACTAGACATGGCCAATGGCCAGCCAAGCCTTAGCAGATCACTGCTCCAACAGCAAGATTGATAGAAATCAACATGCTCTTGTGATGATAAGTTGAAACCTCGGTCCAATAAAATTAGACATGGCTTCACAGCCAGCCAGATTTCAACAGATCATCTTGAAACACTAGAATTCATTCTTAAAAACTCTGAAGAAAAAATACCTAATCTAAGCAACAAGATGAACCGTCAGTTGTCCATACTCGAACAATCCCCGGCAACGGCGCCAAAAACTTGGTGCACGAAATTGTGATCAATACTTTTCACAACTCAAATAATCCCCGGTGATGAACCCAAAAACTTGGTGTTCAATACTGGTGCACGAATTTGTGATTCGCACAACTAACCAGCAAGTGCACTGGGACGTCCAAGTAATACCTTACGTGAGTAAGGGTCGATCCCACGGAGATTATTGGTTTGAAGTAATCAATGTTTATTTTATTAATCTTAGTCAGGAGGTCAATAAGGTTATTTGGATTTAATTGTCAGAAGTTCATTGGTGGGAATTTCAGATAAGCGTATGAAGATGCTTGTCCCTTCCGTCTCTCTGCTTTCCTACTGTCTTCATCCAATCATTCTTACTCCTTTCCATGGCAAGCTGTATGTAAGGGTTTCACCGTTGTCAGTGGCTACCTCCCATCCTCTCAGTGGAAATGTTCAACGCACCCTGTCACA
>NC_029777.3:79313731-79315405 GCF_000817695.3 Arachis duranensis
GTCCGATGGTCAAAGAGAGCAGCTCCAATTATTCTTTGCCTGTCTGTCTGCCATAGATTAGCATAGAACTCCTGAACCATGTTCCTTCCCACTTTCGTTTCAGGATTGGCCAGAATTTCCCAATTCCTGTTTCGAATTTGCTCTTGGATCTCCGGATATTCATCTTCTTTCAGATCAAATCTGACTTCCGGGATCACTGATCTGTGACTCATTATCTTGTAGTAATGGTCTGAATGTTCCTTAGTTAAGAACTTCCCTTGATTCCAAAGTGGCTTTGGAGTGTTCTCTTTCTTGCCTCTTGAGTTGGGTTGTTTTCCTTTAGGAGCCATGATCTTTAGTGGGTATGTTTTTGTGATCACGGACAAAACACACCAAACTTAGAGCTTTGGTTGTCCTCAAGCAAAAGAGAAGAAAGAAGAGGGATAGGAGGAGAGCAAGTGTTTGAAGGTGATGAGGAGGGGGGGCGCCGAATTCAAAATATAGGGAAGGGGGTGGGTAATTTTCGAAAAAAAAAGAAAAAGATAAGATATAAGATATGATTTGTAAAAGATAGATATGATAAGAAAAAGATATAGTATTTTTTAAAAAAAAGATTTAACTAATAATTAAAAGATAGATCTGAAATTTTAATTTTGAAAAAGATTTTAAAAATATAATTGAGTTTTGAAAACAAACTTAAAAGAGTTGGATCGGATTGGAAAGCCATTTGTTTTTTTTGGGTTAAGATATATTTAAAATTTTTGAAACATGGATTTTTAGAAATCAGGGTTTTTAGAAAACTAACTTGATATGATGGATGACAATTTGGAACATGTTTATGTAAGAAATCATGAATTGAAACATAAAAATTTTGAAAAATTAGGATTAAAAACGAATTTTTACCTCCTCCCACCATCCTGGCGTTAAACGCCCAAACGATGCATGTTTTGGGCGTTTAACGCCCAAATGCTGCTTCTCCTGGGCGTTCAACGCCCAGCTGATGCTTCTTTCTGGCGTTGAACGCCAGGAAGTCCTTTGTCACTGGGCGTTTTTCTGAACGCCCAGGATGCTAGCAGACTGGCGTTAAACGTCCAGAAGGTGCTTCTTTCTGGCGTTTAACGCCCAGAAGATGCTCCTTTCTGGCGTTTAACGCCCAGATGGCTACCCTTACTGGCGTTAAACGCCCAGTGGGTGCTTCTTTTGGGCGTTCAACGCCCAAAGTGTTTCTTACTGGCTTTCTCACGCCAGTGAGCTTCCAAATTTCCCTGTAACTCTGTGACTTCAACCAATTGCTATTTCACCTTTGAAGATACTTGGACTCATACCTGTAAAAAAAAGAAAATTTATTTAATTAGTAAATAAACTTTGTAAATGGCTGGGTTGCCTCCCAGCAAGCGCTTCTTTATTGTCTTTAGCTGGACTACCACTGAGCTCTAATCTAGTCTCAGTTTTGAGCATTCTTGCTCGAAGTTGCCTTTAAGATAATGTTTAACTCTCTGTCCATTAACAATGAACCTTTTGTTAGATTCATTATCCTGAAGCTCTACGTATCCATATGAGGATACACTTGTAATCACATATGGACCTCTCCACCAGGATTTTAATTTTCCAGGGAATAATTTGAGCCTAGAATTGAATAGCAGAACTTTCTGCCCTGGCTTAAATACTCTGGATGACAATTTCTTATCATGCCAT
>NC_029777.3:79318785-79321677 GCF_000817695.3 Arachis duranensis
TGGCTTTGTATTCCTCAACCTTAGTTGCTGCAGGTTTATTACCTACAGAAGTGGGTTGGGAAGCATTTTTAGAAGGGTTGTCATCAGCACTTGTATGTGACTGATTTCCCACTGGCGTTTGAATGCCAGGGGTGGAAGCTGGAGTGGCGTTAAACGCCAACTCCTCATTTGTCACTGGTATCTGAACGCCAGAACCATGTTCCCTTTGGGCGTTCAACGTCGGATTCATGCTTGTTTCTGGCGTTGAATGCCAGGAATGAGCATGGTCTGGGCGTTCAGCGCCAGCATTATTCCTCTCTGGGCTCTGATTGTCCTCAGAAAGATTTTGAGTAGACATCTATTCATTTCTTGGCTTCCTGCTGCTTTGAAGTGAGGTATTTAATGTTTTCCCACTTCTTAATTGAACTGCTTGGCATTCTTCTGCTATTTGTTTTGACAGTTGCTTTTCTGTCTGCTTCAATTGCACTTCCATATTCCTGTTAATCTGTATCTCTCCCAGGCATCATAAAGGGATTCATTATCTCCTTGTTTGAAGCCTTGGATGCTTAGCCTTAGCTGTGTCATCTGTTTTGGAGGGAAATAGTGATTCAGGAATTTTTCTGATAGCTGTTTCCATGTTTTGATGCTGTTCTTAGGCTGGTTATTTAACCACCTCTTAGCTTGATCTTTTACAGCAAATGGAAACAGTAATAATCTGTAGACATCCTGATCTACTTCATTATCATGTACTGTATCAGCAATTTGCAGAAATTGTGCCAGAAACTCTGTAGGAGTCAGCAATTTGTAAAAACTGTGCCAGAAACTCTGTAGGTTCTTCCTGTGGAAGATCGGAATACTGGCAACTTGGCTGTACCATGATAATGAGCTGAAGGTTCAACTCAAAGCTACTGACTCCGATGGAGGGTATACAGATACTACTCCCATATGAAGCAGTAGTGGGGTTAGCATATGACCCCAGAGTCCTCTTGGACTGTTCATTCCTACTTGCTTCCATAATGGATTACAAGAGATAATTTATATGTTGATTTTATTTATTTTATGAAAGTTGAATAAATAAAACGAAATATATAAAAAGAATTTTAAAAATATTTTGTGAAAATTTTTCGAAAAAATTTGAAATTGAAATCTGAAATTTATATAAAAATTTCGAAAAAGTAGTTTTAAAATTAGTTAGAAAAGATATATTTTTTTTGAATTTTATGATGAAAGAGAAAAACACACCAAAGGCACAAGACTTAAAAATTTTTAGATCTAATGCTCCTTATTTTCGAAAATTTTTGGAGGGAAAACACCAAGGAACACCAAACTTAAAAATTTTAAGATCAAAGCACAAGAAAGACTCAAGAACACCTTGAAGATTCACAAGAACACCAAGAACAAAAGAAAGAACACCAAACTTAAAATTTTTAGAAAATCAAAATAAATTTTTGAAATTTATGAAAAGATTAACAAGAAAACACCAAACTTAAAGTTTGGCACAAGATTAAATCCAAGAAAAATTATTTTTTTTTTGAAAAAGGTTCCAAAGGGGATAACCAATTATCAAGAACAACTTAAAAATCAAGGAAGAACCAAGAACACTAACACGAGATTTTTAGAGAAGATATAAAATATGTTAATACGAAAATTTTAGAGAAAAAAATATAAAAGATGCAATTGACACCAAACTTAGAACAAGACACTAGACTCACGAAAAATTAACAATTAATAAAGAAAAATAATAATTTTTTTGAAAAGAAATTTTTGAAAAGAAACTATCCTATCAGGATTTGATGACTCTATGACAATAAAAATAATTTATTCCTAATCTAAGAAATAAAATAAGCCTTCAATTGTTCAAACTCAACAATCCCCGGCAACGGCGCCAAAAACTTGGTGCACAAATTTGTGATTCGCACAACTAACCAGCAAGTGCACTGGGTCGTCCAAGTAATACCTTACGTGAGTAAGGGTCGATCCCACGGAGATTATTGGTTTGAAGCAATCAATGTTTATTTTATTAATCTTAGTCAGGAGGTCAATAAGATTATTTGGATTTAATTGTCAGAAGTCAAAGTATTTAAAATTATTAGAAAAATTATAGAGAATAATAGCGTTACTTGTTGTGCAGTAATGAGAAATATGTTGGAGTTTTGGAGATGCTTTGTCCTCTGAATTTCTGCAATGTAATATTAAGGAACACACACACGTTTGAATGAAATAGAAATAATTGCATTAATTCATCGAGACGCTGCAGAGCTCCTCACCCCCAACAATGGAGTTTAGAGACTCATGCCGTCAAAGAGTATATAATTCAGATCTAAAAATTTCATGAGGTCCAAAATAAATCTCTAAAAGTTGTTTAAATACTAAACTAGTAACCTAGGTTTACAGAAAATGAGTAGACTAAGATAATTGGTGCAGAAATCCACTTCTGGGGCCCACTTGGTGTGTGCTGGGGCTGGGACTAAGGCTATCCACGAGTTGAGACCTTTCTTGGAGTTGAACTCCAAGTTTTAACGTGTTTTGGGCGTTCAACTCCGGATTATGACGTTTTTCTGGCGTTTAACTCCAGACAGCAGCATGTACTTGGCATTCAACGCCAAGTTACGTCATCAATCTTCGCGCAAAATATGGACTATTATATATTGCTGGAAAGCCCTGGATGTCTACTTTGCAACGCCGTTGAGAGCGCGCCAATTGGACTCATGTAGCTCCAGAAAATCCATTTCGAGTACAGGGAGGTCAGGATCCAACAGCATCAGCAGTCCTTTTTCAGCCTAAGTCAGATTTTTTGCTCAACTCCCTCAATTTCAGCCAGAAAATACCTGAAATCACAGAAAAACACACAAACTCATAGTAAAGTCCAGAAATATGATTTTTGCCTAAAAACTAATAATATTCTACTAAAAA
>NC_029777.3:79322737-79338622 GCF_000817695.3 Arachis duranensis
AAAAGGTCCTACTTATAGAGAACTAGTAGCCTAGGGTTTACAGAGATGAGTAAATGACATAAAAATCTACTTCCGGGCCCACTTGGTGTGTGTTTTTGGGCTGAGCATTGAAGCATTTTCGTGTAGAGACTCTTCTTGGAGTTAAACGCCAGCTTTTATGCCAGTTTGGGCGTTTAACTCCCATCCTTGTGCCAGTTCCGGCGTTTAACGCTGGGAATTCTGAGGGTGACTTTGAACGCCGATTTGGGCTATCATATATTGCTGGAAAGCCCAGGATGTTTACTTTCCAACGCCGTTAAGAGCTCGCCAATTGGGCTTCTGTAGCTCCAGAAAGTCCACTTCGAGTGCAGGGAGGTCAGAATCCAACAGCATCTGCAGTCCTTTTTAGTCTCTGAATCAGATTTTTGCTCAGGTCCCTCAATTTCAGCCAGAAAATACCTGAAATCACAGAAAAACACACAAACTCATAGTAAAGTCCAAGAAAGTGAATTTTAACTAAAAACTAATAAAAATATACTAAAAACTAACTAGATCATACTAAAAACACACTAAAAACAATGCCAAAAAGCGTACAAATTATCCGCTCATCACCTAGTAACTCGATAGGACCCGACATGATGAAAGGCTCAGGACAAGTCAAATTACAACAATAGTCCCCCATAGAGACTTAAAGGAGGTTCAAAAAGGAGAATTACCAACAAAACCGAGCCAAAAGGGGTCTAATTGATCATGTCCCAGCCTACGAAGGTACCAAGACGAGTGCAAGCAAACATGAAATAAAAACTACTAAGTTATGATAATAGCAAGCTTCAGAGGCCACCAAAATCAAGCCCCCGAAGCTCGGAAACTACTTTGTTTTTCAAAATAAAGGTTGCTAAACAAGCAACCCAAAAAGTAGCAACAGTCAGCAATCACCATTTAAAAAAATAAAGAGTTCAAAAGCCCACAAGCCGGGCTATCAACAATAAACGGGGAGAAAACTTAGGCGACAGTAGAAGACTTCTCAGCAGCATCAACTTGGGGTGAAGGAGGACGAGTCTGAAGAGGCACCGCATCTACCGTCCCATCATCTTGATTCAAGATTTGGCAATCCGGTTCCCCTTCTGGACAAGTAATCCCGGCAGTGGAAGTCGGAGAGGTCGGCACGGTAGAAGTCTTGTTAGCAGGTAGTGAAGGGCAATCATCATCATCATCATCGGGATCGTCAGGGACAATTTTACCATCCCTAACAATATTGTCCAGGCTAATAAGGGAAAGATCGAGATCTGGCGCAAAAACTCGGAATTGCTCTTTTAGATTCTCATAGGCCGCAGTAACACTACCTATGAGAAGACTTTGAAGTTTAAAGTAATCGGCCTGAACAGATTCCAACCTACTCCTGAGCTCCATCACCTCTCTATAGGTAGTAACATAGCTATCCTTGTGTTTTTGAGTCGTATCCTCAGCCAGTTGCGCGGCAGCTGTCAGGCCAATAGCCCGGGCCTTCTCCCCCTTCAGCTCTTTTTTCAGCTCGGCCACTTCCACCTCGAGCTCCTCCTTCAAACCCTTAATTCGGTCAAATTCTGATTTCGCCTCCTCCATAAAAGCCTTGGTAGCATGAATAGGAAGATCTTGAGCAGTTCGGTATAAAGCCACTCCCATGTGTGCCAGAGTAATACCACTCCGAGTAATAAATTCTAAGTGACGAAGAATGGATACATCGTCGGTAGACATGACACCATAAGGAGCAATCTGTTGGTCTACAAACCCAACCGCATTAAAATCCGGAGCACTAAGATTAAATGGCTCGACAGTCCGAGGTCTTTTTGGAGGAGGAGCAACTGGAGGAGCAGAGGTACCCACTGAAGTCGAAGGCGGGTCAACCAAACGAACCCGGGGAGTCGGGATCATCCTCCTCGGCCCAGGAGAGCTCAGGACAGACGGCTTCGACAAAACTTGGGAGGACCCTTCCCCGACCACTTTGGCCGGGACGTTTTGAGCCGCAGTAGCCTTCCTCGCCTTCTTAAAGGCCTTAAGTGAGTCATTATTCTTCGACATCTCTGAAAAACAAGAAAAATACAAACGACTTATGAATATCCAGAAAGGAAAGCAGAAAATAAATGACATGGGAGTATAGTTTATAAAATACCCAGCACATCACGAATCAATGATGGATCCCCCAGAAACTTCTTAGTCTCAAGATGAGGAGGTTCCCCCCAAATATCCTCTAAAGCAGCGACAAAGGCCTGCTCGACCTCGTCTAACATCTCCCAGGTATACCTAGACACAACTACATTCCTCTGCCACTCTAAAGGAAAACGAGGCTCGCCATTCTCATCCAGAAAGAAAGGACGAGCTCTTTCAATAGCTCGGATCTTGAAAAAATAATTCTTAAAATTGCAGAAAGACTCATCATACATGGAGAAGACTTTATGTCCCTGGGCCGACCTAAAAGAAATCCAAGAAGCTTCCTTTTTGGTAGTCCTAGGCTTGGTCAACACAAAGAGATACAGAAAAAGGGTTAAAGAGGGTTTAACGCCAAACTCATGACAAACCATCTGAAAAATCTTAATAAAGCCCCAAGAATTCGGATGAAGCTGAGATGGGGCCACGTTACAAGACCACAACAGGTCGGTCTCAAAGGAAGTAAAAGGAAGGGTAATATCCATCTGGCAAAAGAAGAAATCGTATGCATAAAAGAAAGGACGCTCTCCCTGGGTCGAAGTAGGAAAACAGACCCTGTCATCAGAATCAGGGTTCCACCAACTCATAGTTGCGTTCTTGATTCTCACTACTACAGATCCGATGGTGTTTCCTAAGCTCTGTACAGAATTCTGCATTAGCTAGAGATACACACAGCAACACCAGGGAGTCCAACCACTCGGACATCCCCTCAGGTACCTTAGAGGATGCCTCTACAATATTTTTGCGAGACGACATAGCCAACTAATCCTACAATGAAAAGGAAACGGATTACTAACCCCAAAAAGCAAGTTCGGACAAAAAGGAAGCAACTCGAACAAATGCGACCTTAAGCACACAAAAACAGTAAAAGGAAAACCCCAAGACGCACACCAAGGTCCAGGGGCATCCTTTGGAGGCAATGACAGAGTGAAGTCCCAGAAAAAGCTACAAAGATAAAACCCTCTTTCAAACAAAACAAGCGTCCCAAGAAGAAAAATGCGAAAAGTCAAAAGAAAGTCATCAAAAACTATCATCTCTATCGAAGAACAGTCATCAACCAGTATAGCAAAATCAGCAATGAAGCAAACAAGTTATCAAAGGAGCAACCTTTTTCGAAATAGCAGTATGGAAATCAACCCTAAAAAGAAGCCAGAACCAGGAAAATCACCCAAAGCATACATAAGGACGAAAGAAGACCAGGAAACAGGCATCATAGCAATAAACCAAGTACAGAAACTAAGGAAAAGGTTCAAACCTTTTCAAACATACAAAATCAGAGCGTCATCAAAGAATCAAAAATAGAACCAACCTAGAAGAAGGAGGAAAGCTTTGAAGGGAAAAGCTGAAGAGCAGAGCAGCAAGGATCGACCGCGAAGCAGAAGCACCAGCGAATGCCAAAACGTCACAGGAAGAAAATAAGAAATGCAGAACAGGAAACAGCGAAAAAGAAGGGAAGTTACGGGAAAAGAAAAACCGTCTCTTGGATACATAATTTGAAATAAAGGAAACCAAGAGAAAATAGGGGCATTAAAAACTAATTAATGAGGGCATTAAAAACCCTCGCACATTCCCAAGGCTAGGACACTAATACAAAAGCGCGCGCTCTCAGAGGAAGCGAAACATTCCGCATTTAAAGGAACTTTGCAAAGATGAAGTCGACAAAATGCTCGATTCGGCTCCACCCGAGAAGGTTCAAAGTCCTAAAAACTAAGACTCTACCTCCAAAGGAAGACCGAGCTCGAGCAGGGGAACTGTTCATACCCGGGGTCGAGCTGTCCGACCCGGGATATTCTACAGACAAAGCGACCGACCTCTTCAGGTCAGGACAAACTGACCTCTTCTCAAAGAGCTCGGCCAAATCACGGGAAAGCCCAAAAAAGGGCCCAAATAGAGGAACACGCCCCAAATCCTAAGGCAGCCCAAGCCTACAGAGAGAAAGGCGGTTCCCCAGAAGATAAGATGACCTCACTCAAAGATAAGATAAAGATAAGATAAGATAACTAACTTATCTTATCTAAGAAGGTCACTCCACGCCATTATAAATACACTGGAGCACCCAGGTATAACTCATACTCTGATTCTACTCAATACTTGCTTAATACCCTTGCTAACTTAAGCATCGGAGTCCCTTGCAGGTACCCCCCACCCTCCGGGAACGAAGGAATCAGCACCTCCATCAAGCCCCACAAATCGGATACCACCGTTTCGACCAGTACTGAGAATCTCATCCGAGATCGACCTATAGTTTCAGGTAACCCCCGGAACACCAGGCCACCAGAACATAGTTTTCAGATCATGGTACATCTTAGTACTTCCAGGGTGAATAGAAAATCCACTCTTGTGCACTTCTCTCAAAATATCTTGCCACAATGTCCCCACATCCGACACAATGACTCTTCCCTTGAATCTCCATAATCCGTCTTGATCCTATGATACTCTCCATTGCTTCCCTTGTTCGATAACTGCAACACCTTTGGTAACACGTCATCATTCTGATGAGCCTTCAGGAGTTCAGATTTAAAGTCGCTTGAGATCTGTAACTGATTCAGGTAAGCTCTTCCAGCAACTTCATCCATATCCAGCTTAAGATCCACAAACTTCTCCATCAGCTCCTCTTCCTTAATTCTCATCCAGGCTATTGTTAAGGATTTTCGACTTAATGCATCTACTACCATATTTGCCCTTCCAGGATGATAACTCAGTTCAAAATCATAATCCTTAAGCAACTCCATCCACCTCCTCTGACGCATATTTAGCTATTTCTGATCAAAGATGTACTTGAGACTCTTATGATCAGAAAAGATGCTAAACCTCACTCTGTACAAATGGTGTCTCCAAATCTTCAATGCAAACACAATCGCAGCCAATTCCAAGTCATGAGTTGGATAATTCACCTCATGTGGTCTCAGCTGACGCGATGCGTAAGCCACTATATTCTGGTGTTGCATTAACACGCAACCCAAACCCTTCTGAGAAGCATCACAATACACTTCAAATGGTTCATGCGGTTTCGGCAAGCTAAGATCAAAACAGGTGCTGAAGTTAACCTCTGCTTCAAGGTTTGAAAACTCTCTTCACACTCTGACGTCCAAACAAAAGGCACTTCTTTTCTTGTCAACTTCGTCATTGGTAGTGCAATCCAGGAAAATCCTTCGATAAATCTCCGGTAATATCCGGCTAACCCCAAGAAACTCCTAACTTCCGTTACCGTTGTCGGTCTTTCCCATTCCATCACCGCTTCTACCTTAGAAAGATCAACTGCTATTCCTTCTTTGCTCATCACGTGACCTAGGAACCTTACTTCCTCCTTCCAGAACTCGCACTTCGACAACTTAGCATACAATTTCCACTCCTTCAGGATTTGCAACACAATCCTCAAATGCTCATCATGTTCTTTTGCCATCTTGGAGTAAACTAAGATGTCGTCTATGAAAACCACCACGAACTTGTCCAGAAAGGGACGAAAGACTCTGTTCATATAATCCATGAAGACAGCAAGTGTATTCGTTAACCCAAAGAACATCGCCGCAAACTCGTAGTGTCCATAATGTGTTCTAAACGGGGTCTTCAGAAAACTCTGTCCATAGCGTGCGCACATACCAGAAAATTCAGAATTCTGTAACTTTGCAAAATTTTCAAATTTTCAACACCAATTTTGAATGGTCATAACTTCCTCTACAAAAATCCAAATTTCACAAACTTTATACCAATTTAAAGGGTTTTCAAAGATCTTTAATTCTAAATAAATTTCAACCAATTTTGAAAATTGAGGCAAAAGTTATGATCAGACAAAGTTCACCAAAATTCTATTTTTACCCAAAACCATAATTTTCACAATTGCTTTGCAAAACACAACCAAAACCAACTCAAACCATTCCAAACTCCACTTTTCATCAAAATCAACCCCCTATATCATATTACACCAAACTTACCACATTTTTCCTTCACTTTTCCTTATCCACAACATCAATATCAACATATCTCTATATATCAAACTTCATTAATAATTTTTCAACTACATTACCAATCAATCATCACCAATATCACACTTATCAACATAATTCTCTCCTCAACTTCCCAAATCATTTATCCTCATCATACCACTATTAATCATCAATATCAAACTCAAAATCATCATTTCATCAAACACCATCATACAATATCATTCAACCACTCATCAACCATTCAAATCCAATCCTATCTTATGGGTCACTAGCCTAAGTGTCCATGAATATTATATACTACATAAAAGAAACTGTTCATGTCTTGGGTCGAGCTGTACAACCCGAGCTGACTGGAGACAATGCGACCGACCTCTTTAGGTCAGGATCATCCGACCTCTTCTCAAAAGAATTCGGCCAAATCACCAAGAGAGCCCAAAAAAGGGCCCAAACAGAGGAACACGACCCAAGTCCAAAGGCAGCCCAAGCCTACAAGGATAAGGGCGGTTCCCTTAAAGATAGGAGGACTTCACTCAAAAAGATAAAGATAAGATAATTATCTTATCCCAAAGGAAAATTACTCTACAACATTATAAATACACTGGAGCACCCAGGTATAACTCATACTCTGATTCTACTAAAAACCTGCTTAATATCCTTGCTAACTTAAGCATCGGAGTCCCTTATAGGTAGCACCACCCTCCGGTGACGAAGGATCAGCACCACCACCAAGTCCAACAAGTCAGACACGGCGGCTCCGGCTTCCATCATCAAGTCAGACACAACAGTACCGACCAGTACAGAAGATCTCATCCGAGATTGACCTACATTTTTAGGAAACCCTCAGAACATTGGCGCCGTTGTCGGGAAACCTGGAAGTCATCCCATCATCATGGCAGACAACCTTGACAACAACCACAACTCAGATATAGAAAATAGATCACCACAAAAAGATGCGGACTGATAAACCACTATTTTATGGTTTATCTTTTGCTCAATTGAGTGGTTTTTATCAAGCCTTTGCCCACTTATTCATTTGATTTGCATGGTTTTCCATTCTCCTTCCTGATTTTGTGCTATGATTGAAAACATGCTTCTTTGCCTTTTATTTTCTTTTATTTAAATCCTCTCTTTTTACTATTTGATGCCTTGATATGTGTGTTAAGTGATTTCATAGACTACAGGGCAGGAATGGCTTAGAGGATGGAAAGGAAGCATGCAAAACCGGAAGGAATACAAGGAACTGAAGGAACTGCTAAAGCTGTCCAGCCTGACCTCTTGGTATTAAATCAACCATAACTTGAACTACAGAAGTCCAAATGATGTGGTTCTAGTTGCGTTGGAAAGCTAACATCCGGGGCTTCGCAACAATATATAATTTGCCATAGCTGTTCCGAAGTTAGGTGACGCGAACGTGTGGATGACGCGCCCGTGTCGCATCTGCAAAATCTCAATCCACGCAAACGCGTGGAAGACGCTTCCGCGTCACTTTTTCGCGACCTGTACGTACCAAATTTCAAAATCAGCAATTTTTGGGCTGCTTCTGACCCAGTTTTCGACCCAGAAAGCACAGATTAGAGGCTATAAAGTAGAGGAACCCATTCATTCAACATATACAACATACAACATACAGTCATACATAGTTTCATAATTTAGATGTAGTTTTTAGAGAGAGAGGTTCTCTCCTCTCTCTTAGGATTAGGATTAGGACTCTTCTTAAAGGACTTAAGAATATTTTTATCTTCTTCATCACAGGTTCAATGTTCTTTTTATTTATTTTCTCTTTTATTTTTTATGAACTTTTCATGTTAGGATTTTCTTAAATAATATAATTCGAGGTATTTCAGACTTATGATTGCTTTTCCTTATTTATAATTTAGATTTTTTACTATTGGCTTTGGTTGATTAATTGGTAACTTTTGAGTTGTCAAACTCATCATGATTGATAATTATTATCTTTGCTGATTAATTTAGATTCCTATAACTCTAGTCTTTCCTTAAGGAGTTGACTAGGACTTTAGGTGTTAAATTAATTTGTCCACTTAATTGACCTTCATAGTTAGAGGTTGACTTAGTGGGAGCAAAAATATAATTCTCATCAGCATTGATAAGGATAACTAGGATAGGACTTCCAGTTTTCATACCTTGCCAAGAGTTTTATTAGTTATTAATTTATTAATTCCCTGCAATCTATTTCTCTTATTCAAACCTTTTTCAAAACCCCGAAATATACCTTTGCATAACCAATAATACTTCATACTTCCCTGCAATTCCTTGAGAAGACGTCCCGAGGTTTAAATACTTCAGTTATCAATTCCAAAGGGGTTTGTTACTTGTGACAACCACACATTTGTACGAAAGGATTTTTTGTTGGTTTAGAAGCTATACTTACAACACGATTATATTTTTATATTTCTTTACCAATAGGAAATCCAATCGTCAAAATGGCGCCGTTGCCGGGGAATTGCAAACGTGTGCCTTATTATTAGTTATTGTAAATATTTAAAAAATTTTTTATCTTATCTTATTTTTCAAAATTCAAATCTTTTTCAAAAAAAAATCATATCTTTTTCAAAATCTTATCATATCTTTTTTTCGAAATATTATCTTATCTTTTTTTTCAAAAATCATATCATTTTTAAAATATTTTCTTTTTATTAGTTTTTGTTTTTATTTTCTCCTGCTACTATGAACTCTCACCCCTCTGGCTTCAAGTTTGATTCCAATGTTATTGTTAGGAATGGGAACTATAATGAGAATGGGCATCAAGGTTGGAAGAATCAAAGATGGGAGGATCCACGAGGATTTAATCAACCCTCTTGGCAATAACCACCTCCAATGGATAATCAACAACCGTTTTGTGATGCATATCAAGGCAATGGCTATGGTGAATACTCTTTTGATTATCAATAACCACCACCATATGCCTATGAACCCCCTTCTCAACATGACTTTGGACCACTATACTCACAAGTCCCTTTCCGCCATTCACCTCCATATGACCATAACCCATATCCCCCATATCAACCACCCTATGAACTGTATGAACCATATATAAAACCACCCCAATTCCACCCCAATTACCCCCAAGAACCACCACCTCAATATATACCATCTCTATATCCATCAATCCAAGAGCACTATGATCCTACTTATGATATCCGAACGCAACAAGAATCAAGGGATCGTCTCAAGGAAACAGTGGAAAAATTTCATGCAACCCTTCGCCAACTGGATCAAGTGATAAATCGATTACCTTCCTGACGTTCGGATATTCAAAGAACCCCATGGCTTCATGTGGAGAATCTACTGAAGAACGTGGCATGAAGGAGAAGTTAGAAACTCTGGTGGACAGTGAGTAGCACGATTTGGTATTGGAACAATTGGAAGAAGCTATGCCTGCCATTGAAGAGGAAGAAGTGGTTGAACACTTAGGAGATGCAGAACCTCCATGGAAAACTCAAGTCGTAGAGCCTCCTTCTAAGACGATTGCAATTGATGTTGAGGAGGGTGTACAACCTCTAAAGCATATCATGGTTGAAGACTTTGAAAGGGATGATCAAGAGATGGATTCAATCATTAATGAATTCTTATCTACATTTGAATCCTCTCCCATTGGACTTGACATGGAGATTAAAGAAGAAGAAGGACAACCTCCCATGCCTTTGGTGAACAATGAAGAAGAAATTGAATCGGAAGAAAGCTACCAAGAGGAAGAGGTTGATATTGAAGAAGCTTGCAAAGAGGTGGTAGTTGTCAAAGAAGAACACAAAGGAGTGGAGCTTGCAAGTTCATTAGAAAACCCTCTCCCTAAGTTGCCATCATCCTTCACAACATTCAAGTGGGTAAAATTCATATCCCTTATCTTTCTAATTCCACTTGAATATGGGCTACTGGAGATGGATGGTCAACTTAGAGCTCTTTGTGGCATTAAGAGTAAGAGGAAGATGGTCAATGGTAAGAATTTTCCTACAAGGTTCATTATGGTTGGAAGCTTTGAGTTTAAACGCAAAGGTTGGTGCAGAGCTCAACTGAATGGGTCTAGGAAGTTGTTTGGCCGCTTCAGTGAGAATTCAGACTGCTTGCCACCCGGATGGAACAATATTGCTCAACAAGAAGACGGGTGTAAAAGCAAGGTTTGGGACCCCGGAATTCATTCCAACAGTCATCACTCTTGGGGCCTTGTCACTTGCTTTAACTTGCTTGAAGGCTTTCTGCGCCTAGTTTGGGATCCTGGAGGCTACTAGAATTTCAAAGATTGGTGGAGATTTTTGGATGAATTCAAGCACAAGCCACCATAACAGGAAGCTCATCAAACATCCAACTTAAGGACTTCAACTAAAAGTGCTAGGTGGGAGACAACTCACCATGGTATGATCGTCCCTTTTTTTCAGTTTTAATTCCAGTCTGTTTTGTTTGTTATTGAGTTTTGATTGGACCTGGAATCATGCATAACATTCATATTAGCATTGCATTCTGCATACTGCAAAAAAAAAATCGCACACGACGCGACAGCGTCACCGACGCGTCCGCGTCATAGGTGCGTTGGGAAGAAAATAAGATTAAACAGAGAGTCACACAAAAGCGTGGCTGGAGGCGTGCCTTTGGCACAATTTGACCCACGCGACCGCATCACTGACACATCCGTGTCATGTGGAAATAATGCCTCCCACGCGTCCGCGTCACCCACGCGAACGCTTGGCCCTGTAAAATCGACGTAAAAAGGGGTGTATGGCAGTAAGTTGAGCTGGAGTTGGGCTGAACTCGTGCTAGATGCACAAGCCCCACCACGCATACGGGTGACCCACGTGTCCGCACCGTTTTCAAAGTTTGGCCATTCACACAATCGCGTCCACCACGCAAATGCGTCACCTTGAAATTTGGCAAAATGAGTTTTCACATAGAGAGTTGTGCGAGCGCGAGGCTGCCCTCGCGCCACTAGCATTAATCATGTCACGCGTCCACATGACTGACGCGTCCGCGTCACCTCATTTAAGCGCTATCCACGCAAACACGTGACCCACGCGTCCGCGTCGAATGCGCCGCACAACTTATCTTAATCTGCCAAAATATCTTATCTTTTTCTTCCCCAAATCCTACTTTTTCTTTTCCTTTCTTATTTCTTTCTTTCCCCTTCCTCCTTCTTCCTTCTTTCTTCTTCCTTCTTTCTCCTTTCTTTTTTTATTTTCATGCATTTTATGTTGGTGTTTGAAGAGCGGATAATTTATACGCTTTTTGGCATTGTTTTTAGGTAGTTTTTAGTATGATCTAGTTACTTTTAGGGATGTTTTCATTACTTTTTATGTTAAATTCACATTTCTGGACTTTACTATGAGTTTGTATGTTTTTCGGTGACTTCAGGTATTTTCTGGCTGAAATTCAGGGACCTGAGCAAAACTCTGATAGGAGGCTGACAAAGGACTACTAGTGCTGTTGGAATCTGACCTCCCTGCACTCGAAATGGATTTTTTGGAGCTACAGAAGTCCAAATGGTGCGCTCGCAACGGCGTTAGAAAGTAGACATCCAGAGCTTTCCAGAAATATATAATAGTCCATACTTTATTCGTGATTAGATGACGTAAACTGGTGCTCAACGCCAGTTCCATGTTGCTGTCTGGAGTCAAACGCCAGAAACACGTCACAAACCGGAGTTGAACACCCAAAACACGTTACAACTTGGCGTTTTTCAACTCCAAAAGAAGCCTCAGCTCGTGGATAGATCAAGCTCAACCCAAACATACACCAAGTGGGCCCTGGAAGTGGATTTATGCATCAATTACTTACTCCTGTAAACCCTAGTATCTAGTCTAGTATAAATAGGATAGTTTACTATTGTATTAGACATCTTGGGACGTTTAGTTCTCAGATCATGGGGGCTGGCCATTCGGCCATGCCTGGACCTTTCACTTATGTATTTTCAATGGTGGAGTTTCTACACACCATAGATTAAGGGTGTGGAGCTCTGTTGTACCTCAAGTTTCAATGCATTTACTACTATTTTCTATTCAATTCGATTTATTCCTGTTCTAAGATATTCGTTGCACTTCAACTTGATGAATGTGATGATCCATGACACTCATCATCATTCTCACCTATGAACGCGCGTGACTGACAACCACTACCGTTCTACCTTAGACCGGGCGCATATCTCTTGAATTCCTTAATCAGAATCTTCGTGCTATAAGCTAGAATTGATGGCGGCATTCATGGGAATCCGGAAAGTCTAACCTTGTCTGTGGTATTCCGAGTAGGATTCTGGGATTGAATGACTGTGATGAGCTTCAAACTCCTGTGATGCCCTACATACAGCTTGCCATGGAAAGGAGTAAGAAGGATTGGATGAAAGCAGTAGGAAAGTAGAGATTCAACAGGGAGAAGCATCTCCATACGCTTATCTGAAATTCCCACCATTAATTTACATAAGTAGTTCTATCCTTTATTATTTAAGCAAGTATCTCTTTATATTTCCCATAACCAATTATTATCCGCCTGATTGAGATTTACAAGATGACCATAGCTTGCTTCATACCAACAATCTCCGTGGGATCGACCCTTACTCACATAAGGTATTACTTGGACGGCCCAATGCACTTGCTGGTTAGTTGTGCGGAGTTGTGACTAAGTGTAATTCACGTGTGAGAGCTACCAAACTATTGGAGCCATTGTTGATGATCACAAATTTCGCTCACCAAGTTTTTGGCACCGTTACCGGGGATTGTTCGAGTATGGACAACTGACGGTTCATTTTGTTGCTCAGATTAGGTAATTTTCTTTTCAAAAAGTTTTCAAAAATTTTTCAAAATTTTTCTTTGTTTTCGTTTTTCAAAAAAAAGTTATTATTTTCGAAAAAACAATTTTTTAATTATTCTATGGCTTCAAAACTTTCAAGAATGAATTCTAGTGTTTCATGGTAACATGTTGAATCCTAGCTGGCTACAAAGCCATATTCAAACTCCTTTGGAATCGGTCTTCAACTAATCACTACAATGCATGTAATTCCATCCTAAAGCTGACTGGCTATTAAGCCATGTCAAATCCTTTGATTGGAGCTTTGGGCTAACATTGAAAAATTCCTGGAATTCTTCTTAAAGATTTTGAATTTCTTATTTTCTTTTTCCATATGTTTTTCAAAAAAAATAAAAGAAAATATTAAAAAATTTAGAAAATCATAAAAATAAAAAATATTGTGTTTCCTGTTTGAGTCTTGAGTCAATTTTTAAGTTTGGTGTCAATTGTATGTTTTAAAAATCTCTTGTATTTTTTTTCGAAAAGCTCATGATAGTGTTCTTCATGATCTTCAAGTTGTTCTTGGTAAGCCTTCTTGTTAGATCTTGATGTTTTCTTGTTTTGTATTTTTTGTTGTTTATCATATGCATTTTTCGTTTGTTAGAGTCCATGCATTAAAGATTTCTAAGTTTGGTGTCTTGCATGTGTTCTTTGCATCAAAAATTTTTCAAAATTATGTTCTTGATGTTCATCATGATCTTCAAAGTGTTCTTGGTGTTCATCATAACATTCATCGTGTTCTTGCATGCATCTTGTGTTTTGATCCAAAATTTTCATGTTTTGGGTCATGTTTGTGTTTTTCTCTCTCTTCATTAAAAATTCAAAAATAAAAAATATCTTTTCCTTATTTTCCTCCAAATTTTCGAAATTTTGGGTTGACTTGGTCAAAAATTTTTAAAAATTAGTGTTTCTTACAAGTCAAGTCAAATTTTCAATTTTAAAAATCTTATCTTTTCAAAACTTTTTCAAAAATCAAATCTTTTTTCATTTTTATCATATTATTTTCGAAAATTTAAAAATATTTTTCAAAAATATTTTTCTTAATTTTTTCTTTACTTTCGAAATTACACTTATAATTAATGTGATTGATTCAAAAATTTGAAGTTTGTTACTTTCTTGTTAAGAAAGGTTCAATCTTTAAATTCTAGAATCATATCTTTTAGTTTCTTGTTAGTTAAGTAATTAATTTTAATTTTAAAAATTAAATCTTTTTCAACCATATCTTTTTATCATATCTTTTTCAAAAATTTTATCTTATCCAAAAATTTGATTTCAAAATATCTTATCTTATCTTTTTATCTTCTTATCTTTTCAAATTTGATATCTTTTTCAACTAAATATTTTATTTTTTGTTTGTTTCTTATCTTTTTCAAAACCACCTAACTACTTCTCCCTCTCTAATTTTCGAAAATATCTCATCCTTTTTCAAAATTCTTTTTAAATTAACCAATTGTTTTAAATTTTAATTTTAATTATATCTTATCTTTAATTTTCGAAAATCATTAACTACTTTTTCAAAATTATTTTCGAATTCTCCCTCTCTTCTCTTCTTCTATTTATTTATTTATTTACTAACACTTCTCTTCACCTCTCTTCAACTCCAATCACTGCCTCTATCCTCACCCTTGTGATTGGATTCTCAACTTTTTTTCCTTTCTTCTTCTACTAACAATAAGGAACCTCTTTACTGTGACATAGAGGATTCCTCTTTCTTTTCTTGTTCTCTTCTTCCCTGTATGAGCAGGAACAAGGAAAAAGGCATTCTTGTTGAAGCTGATCTTGAACCTAAAAGGACTCTGAAGAGGAAACTAAGAGAAGCTAAATTACAACAGTCCAGAGACAACCTTTCTGAAATTTTCGAACAAGAGAAGGAGATGGCAGCCGAACCCAACAACAATAATGCAAGGAGCTAGGTGATTTCACTAAACCAACGTCCAAATTTGATGGAAGAAGCATCTCCATTCCGGCCATTAAAGCAAACAATTTTGAGCTGAAACCTCAATTAGTTGCTCTAATGCAACAGAACTGCAAGTTTCATGGACTTCCATCTGAAGATCCTTATCAGTTTTTAACTGAGTTCTTGCAGATTTGTGAGACTGTTAAGACAAATGGAGTAAATCCTGAAGTCTACAGGCTTATGCTTTTCCCTTTTGCTGTAAGAGACAGAGCTAGAACATGGTTGGACTCACAACCTAAAGATAGCCTGGACTCCTGGGATAAGCTGGTCACAGCCTTCTTGGATAAATTCTTTCCTTCTCAAAAGCTGAGCAAGCTGAGAGTGGATGTTCAGACCTTCAAGCAAAAAGATGGTGAATCCCTCTATGAAGCCTGGAAAAGATACAAGCAGATGACCAAAAAGTGTCCTTCTGACATGTTTTCAGAATGGACCATATTAGATATATTCTATTATGGTCTGTCTGAGTTCTCTAAAATGTCACTGGACCATTCTGTAGGTGGATCCATTCACTTAAAGAAAACGCCTGCAGAAGCTCAAGAACTTATTGACATGGTTGCAAATAACCAATTCATGTACACTTCTAAGAGGAATTCCGTAAATAATGGGAAGCCTCAGAGGAAGGGAGTTCTTGAAATTGATGCTCTGAATGCCATATTGGCTCAGAACAAAGTGTTGACTCAGCAAGTTAACATGATTTCTCAAAGTCTGAATGGATAGCAAAATGCATCCAACAGTACTAAAGAGGCAGCTTCTGAAGAAGATTATGATCCTGAGAATCCTGTAATAGCAGAGGTAAATTACATGGGTGAACCTTATGAAAATACCTATAATTCATCATGGAGAAATCATCCAAATTTCTCATGGAAGGATCAATAAAAGCCTCAACAAGGCTTTAATAATGGTGGAAGAAACAGGCTAAGCAATAACAAGCCTTTTCCATCATCTTCTCAGCAACAGACAGAGAATTCTGAGCAGAGCCCCTCTAACTTAGCAAATTTAGTCTCTGATCTGTCTAAGGCCACTTTAAGTTTCATGAGT
>NC_029777.3:79338642-79340920 GCF_000817695.3 Arachis duranensis
GATGAAGATGTAACTGGAGAGCAAGTTGCTCAATATCTGGGAGCCATCATGAAGCTGAATGCCAAGTTATTTGGTAATGAGACTTGGGAAGGTGAACCTCCCTTGCTCATTAGTGAACTTGATACATGGGTTCAGCAAACTCTACCTCAAAAGAAACAAGATCCTAGTTAATTCTTAATACCCTGTACCATAGGCACCATGACCTTTAACAAGGCTCTGTGTGATCTGGGGTCAGGGATAAATCTTATGCCACTCTCTGTAATGGAGAAACTAGGGATCATTGAGGTACAGCCTAGCTTATTCTCATTACAATTGGCAGACAAGTCAGAAAGACAAGCTTATGGATTAGTAGAGGACGTGTTAGTAAAGGTTAAAGGCCTTTACATCCCTGCTGATTTCATAATCTTAGACACTAGGAACGAAGAAGATGAATGCATCATCCTTGGAAGACCTATCCTAGCCACAGCAGGTGCTGTGATTGATGTTAACAGAAGAGAATTAGTCCTTCAATTGAATGGGGACTACCTTGTGTTTAAGGCACATGGCTATCCTTCTGTAACAAGGGAGAGTAAGCATGCAGAGCTTCTCTCAATATAGAGTCAAAGAGAGGCCCCACAATCAAACTCTAAGTTTGGTGTTGGGAGGCCACAACCAAACTCTAAGTTTGGTGTTGAACCCCCATATCCAAACTCTAAGTTTGGTGTTGGGAGTCCACAACATTGACCTGACCACCTTTGTGGCTCCATGAGAGCCCACTGTCAAGCTATTGACATTAAAGAAGCGCTTGTTGGGAGGCAACCCAATTTTTATTTATCTAATTTTATTTTTATTTAATTTTTATTTTCTGTTTTAGTAGGTTCATGATCATGTGGAGTCACGAAAATATTATTAAAATTAAAAACAGAATCAAAAACAGCAGAAGAAAAATCACACCCTGGAGGAAGGACTTACTGGCGTTTAAACGCCAGTAAGGTGCATCTGGTTAGCGTTCAACGCCAGAACAGAGCATGGATCTGGCGCTGAACGCCAGAAACAAGCAACATCCTGGCGTCTGGACGCCAGGAATGTGCCTTGAGGAAAACTGGCGCTGAACGCCAGTAACAAGCATGGAACTGGCGTTCAACGCCAAAAACATGCTACACATGGGCATTGAACGCCCAGAACGTGCACCAATTCGGCATTTAAATGCCAGAATGGTATGCTAAGGCATTTTACATGCCTAATTGGTGCAGGGATGTAAATCCTTGACACCTCAGGATCTGTAGACCCCACAGGATCATCTCAGGATCTGTGGACCCCCCAGGATCCCCACCTAACATATTCCCACCTTACCTCCTAATTAATCCTATAACACACTTTTCCAAAAACCCTTCACCCATCACCTCAACCTCTCTTCCCAATTACCCCCTTCACCACTCACATCCATCCACTCTTCCCTATAAACCCCACCTACCTTCAAAATTCAAAAATCTTTCCCACCCAAACCCACCCTAAATGGCCGAACATACCCTCTCCCCCCTCTCTATATATACCCCTCCATTCTACTTCATTTTCACATAACACAACCCCCTCTTCTATACCTTGGCCGAATCCTACACCTCCCCTTCTCCTCCATATTTTCTTCTTCTTCTTCTTCTCTTCTTTCTTCTCTTGCTCGAGAGCGAGCAATATTTTAAGTTTGGTGTGGTAAAAGCATAAGCTTGTTGTTTTTCCATAACCATTGATGGTACCCAAGGCCGGAGAATCCTCTAGAAAAGGAAAAGGGAAGACAAAAGCTTCCACCTCCGAGTCATGGGAGATGGAAAGATTCATCTCCAAAGCCCATCAAGACCACTTATATGATGTTGTGGCCAAGAAGAAGGTGATCCCTGACGTCCCTTTCAAGCTCAAGAAAAATGAGTATCCGGAGATCCGACATGAGATCCAAAGAAGAGGTTGGGAAGTTCTAACCAACCCCATTCAACAAGTCAGAATCTTAATGGTTCAAGAGTTCTATGTCAATGCATTGGTCACTAGGAACCATGATCAAAGTATGAACCCGAGTCCAAAGAATTATCTTACAATGGTTCGGGGGAAATACTTAGATTTTAGTCCGGAAAATATGAGGTTGGCGTGCCACTTGCCCATGATGCAAGGAGATGAACGCCCCTACACTAGAAGGGTCAACTTTAATCAAAGGTTGGACCAAGTCCTTATGGACATATGTGTGGAAGGAGCTCAATGGAAAAGAGACTCTAAAGGCAAACCGGTTCAATTGAGAAGACTGGACCTTAAGCCT
>NC_029777.3:79341272-79349534 GCF_000817695.3 Arachis duranensis
AGGACATCATTGGTCCTTCAAGAAGAAGACGCCACTAAGGTGGACTCATTCCTTGTTCTTATTTCTCTGTTTTTCGATTTTATGCTTCATGTCTATTTATGTTTTGTGTCTCTACTTCATGATCATTAGTATGTAGTAACTATGTCTTAAAGCTATGAATAAATTCCATAAATCCTTCACCTCTCTTAAATAAAAAAATATTTTTAATTCAAAAGAACAAGAAGTACATAAATTTCAAAAATTGTCCTTGAATTTAATTTAATTATATTGATGTGGTGACAATACTTTTTGTTTTCTGAATGAATGCTTAAACAGTGCATATTTTTGATCTTGTTGTTTATGAATGTTAAAATTGTTGGTTCTTGAAAGAATGATGAACAAAGAGAAACGTTATTGACAATCTAAAAAATCATGAAATTGATTCTTGAAGCAAGAAAAAACAGTGAAAAAGCAAAAGCTTGCGAAAAAAAATGGCGAAAAAAATAGAAAGAAAAAGCAAGCAGAAAAAGCCAATAGCCCTTAAAACCAAAAGGCAAGTTAAAAAGGATCCAAGGCTTTGAGCATCAATGGATAGGAGGGCCCAAGGAAATAAATCCAAGCCTAAGCGGCTAAATCAAGCTGTCCCTAACCATGTGCTTGTGGCATGCAGGTCCAAGTGAAAAGCTTGAGACTGAGTTGTTAAAGTCGTGATCCAAAGCAAAAAGAGTGTGTTTAAGAGCTCTGGACACCTCTAACTGGGGACTCTAGCAAAGCTGAGTTACAATCTGAAAAGGTTCACCCAGTCATGTGTCTGTGGCATTTATGTATCCGGTGGTAATACTGGAAAACAAAATGCTTAGGCACGGCCAAGACTCATAAAAGTAGCTGTGTTCAAGAATCAACATACTTAACTAGGAGAATCAATAACACTATCTGAAATTCTAAGTTCCTAGAGATGCCAATCATTCTAAACTTCAAAGGATAAAGTGAGATGCCAAAACTGTTCAGAAGCAAAAAGGTACAAGTTCCGCTCATCTAATTAGAATTAATATTCATTGATATTTTGGAATTTATAGTATATTCTCTTCTTTTTATCCTAATTGATTTTCAGTTGCTTGGGGACAAGCAACAATTTAAGTTTGGTGTTGTGATGAGTGGATAATTTATACGCTTTTTGGCATTGTTTTTAGGTAGTTTTTAGTATGATCTAGTTACTTTTAGGGATGTTTTCATTAGGTTTTATGTTAAATTCACATTTCTGGACTTTACTATGATTTTGTGTGTTTTTCTGTGATTTCAGGTATTTTCTGGCTGAAATTGAGGGACCTGAGCAAAACTCTGATAGAAGGTTGACAAAGGACTGCTGATGCTGTTGGAATCTGACCTCCCTGCACTCGAAATAGATTTTCTGGAGCTACAGAACTTCAAATGGCGCGCTCTTAACGGCGTTGGAAAGTAGACATCCAGAGATTTCCAGCAATATATAATAGTTCATACTTTATTCGTGATTAGATGACGTAAACTGGCGCTCAACGCCAGTTCCATGTTGCTGTCTGGAGTTAAACGCCAGAAACACATCACAAACCAGAGTTGAACGCCCAAAACACGTTACAACTTGGTGTTCGACTCCAAAAGAAGCCTCAGCTCGTGGATAGATCAAGCTCAGCCCAAACATACACCAAGTGGGCCCTGGAAGTGGATTTATGCATCAATTACTTACTCTTGTAAACCCTAGTAGCTAGTCTAGTATAAATAGGATAGTTTACTATTGTATTAGACATCTTGGGACGATTAGTTCTCAGATCATGGGGGCTGGCCATTTGGCCATGCCTGGACCTTTCACTTATGTATTTTCAATGGTGGAGTTTCTACACACTATAGATTAAGGGTGTGGAGCTCTACTGTACCTCAAGTTTCAATGCAATTACTACTATTTTCTATTCAATTCGATTTATTCCTATTCTAAGATATTCGTTGCACTTCAACTTGATGAATGTGATGATCCGTGACACTCATCATCATTCTCACCTATGAACGCACGTGACTGACAACCACTTCCGTTCTACCTTAGACCGGGGGCATATCTCTTGGATTCCTTAATCAGAATCTTCGTGGTATAAGCTAGAATTGATGGCGGCATTCATGGGAATCCGGAAAGTCTAACCTTTTCTGTGGTATTCTGAGTAGGATTCCGAGATTGAATGACTGTGACGAGCTTCAAACTCCTGAATGCTGGGCGTTAGTGACAGACGCAAAAGAATTACAGGATTCTATTCCATCCTGATTGAGAACCGACAGATGATTAGCCGTGCTGTGACAGAGCATTTGTACCATTTTCACTGAGAGGATGGGATGTAGCCATTGACAACAGTGATGCCCTACATACAGCTTGCCATGGAAAGGAGTAAGAAGGATTGGATGAAAGCAGTATGAAAGCAGAGATTCAACAAGGACAAGCATCTTCATACGCTTATCTGAAATTCCCACCATTAATTTACATAAGTAGTTCTATCCTTTATTATTTAAGCAAGTATCTCTTTATATTTCCTATAACCAATTATTATCCGCCTGACTGAGATTTACAAGATGACCATAGCTTGCTTCATACCAACAATCTCCGTGGGATCGACCCTTACTCACGTAAGGTATTACTTAGACGACCCAGTGCACTTGCTGGTTAGTTGTGCGGAGTTGTGACTAAGTGTAATTCACGTGTGAGAGCTACCAAACTATTGGAGCCATTGTTGATGATCACAAATTTCGCCCACCAGTGTTGGAGCTTTATTTGGATTTTACTTTATTATAATGGAGCTTGTGAATATTATAAGGATTGGTTTGACAGTTGATATTTTAAATTTGGCTCTCATATATATTTGGATTTATTACTTTCATTCCTCTTTTAACTCACAATACTTGTAATCCACCTGTATTTGAGATTATCATTCACAATTGTCATCATACAAGTGCTCTTTAATCCAGCTTATTTTAAATTGATGCTTGACCTATGCTTCTCATACCTTTGCCTGCATGCTTTTACAAATCTTGCATCTAATTGATTTAATATGCCTTGCTATATTTCCATTGATGTCCAAATTGCATGTAGTCGCGACCATATATTTAAGACATTATCCCTTACCTTGGCATTGATTATCACTTGAACCTTCCTCCTCTTGGTTCTAGCTATTTGAATTACATGTCCGTTTCCTTTCTCCCTTTTTCAGGATGGCCACCAAAAAGGGTAACGAAAAAGCCTCTAACAAGCCACCGGCGAAGAGCAGAACGAAAGGAGCACCAGCTGAGGAACCACAACCCCCGCCCACCTGCACATCTTAGTATGCACCGGGGACGGTGCAATCTTTAAGTGTGGGGAGGTCGATACCGACTTTCAAGGGTTAGTTACCTTCTTCTCAACACCAATATTCTATTTTCTTTGTCTGTTCATTGTTGCATTGCATAATAGATTGCATGTGTAGTTGATTGTTTGCATTTAAATACTACTTGGTTAAAAAATAATAAGTTTCTTCTAAAGACCTTATTTTTGAAAATTTTCACTAATTTAAAATCAAAATTTTTTGTGCTAAATTTGTTTGAAGTTGTATTTGGAACATAGTTAAAAGCTAGAACACACAACCTGTGAGATTTTGAGCTTATTTATATGGTTACATTATTAAACCATAATATTCTATTCTTGTGTGTTTTCTTCTCTATAACTGCAATCTAGATTTTGTTCCAGTCTATATGTCCATTATTTAGTATATTCATATGCTTGCATATGATTTAGGCCATTAATTATATTTTTGCTCGCTTATTCCAAATAACCCTACCTTTTATGCCATCCTTGTTAGCCCCCTTGAGCCTTTTAACCCCCTTCTATTTCATAACCACATTACTAGCCTTAAGCAAAAAAATAAAATAAAAATTCCAAGTTGAATCCTTGGTTAGCTTAAGATAGATATTGTGCATAATTTAAGTGTGGGAAATTTTATGGGAACATGGGATGATAAAAAAAAGTAGGGAATTAAATTGAATAAGTTATTTGAAAATTTGGGAAGCATGCTCATGTGAAATTAAAATAATTAAATTACAATGTGTATTGATAAAAAAAATTATTAAGTAATTAAATAAGGGGATACAAAAAAAATATTACCCCAAATGCAAAATAAAAAGAATAAATGCACATGGGACAAAATTCAAAAAAATAAGTTTGATACATGAGCATGTAATACAAAAGTGGAAAAAATTTGGGTAGCTAGGTAAAGCATTTTAAATTATATAAAGTATGTATATGTTAGGTGAGATCTTAGACTAATCAAGAATTCACTTTGTTAGCTCACTTAGTCTTATATATATATCCTTACCTTTACCTCAGCCCCATTACAACCCTGAAAAGACCTCATGATGTTTGCATTGGTATGCTAAATATTTGTTGATTGGTTAGATGAAGAACAAGGTTTAGAAAGCATGACTAGGGAAGAGTAGAGTGATTGACACTAGACACTTGAGAGACTATAGTGATACACACTACCAGTGAGGGTTCAATGCTTGATTCTATGTTCCCTGCTTTCATGAGCTATCTTCTTACAAGTTTACTTGTCTTTTATTGTGTGATTTGAATTAGTGGAATTTGATTCATGTTTGTCTTGGAGAACTTATTCAATTTTAACCAAGTAGGTAGAAACATTTTTCATGTAGTTGCATTCACATAGATAGGTTGCATTACATACTCTCTATCATTCCTCTTCACTCCTTTATAGCATCTCTTGGGCTTAGCATGAGGACATGATAATGTTTAAGTGTGGGGAGGTTGATAAACCACTATTTTATGGTTTATCTTGTGCTCAATTGAGTGGTTTTTATCAAGCCTTTGCCCACTTATTCTTTTGATTTGCATGATTTTACATTCTCCTTCCTGATTTTGTGCTATGATTGAAAACATGCTTCTTTGGCTTTTATTTTCTTTTATTTAAATCCTCTTTTATTACCATTTGATGCCTTGATATGTGTATTAAGTGATTTCAGAGATTATAGGGCAGGAATGGCTTAGAGGATGGAAAGGAAGCATGCAAAACCAGAAGGAATACAAGGAACTGAAGGAACTGCTAAAGCTGTCCAGCCTAACCTCTTGGTACCAAATCAACCATAATTTGAGCTACAAAAGTTCAAATGACACGGTTCCAGTTGCGTTGGAAAGCTAACATCCGAGGCTTCACAATGATATATAATTTACAATAGCTGCCTCAAAGTTAGGTGACGCAAACACGTGGATGACGCGCCCGCATCGCATCTGCAAAATCTCAATCCACGTAAACACGTGGACGACGCTTCCCCGTCACTTTCCCGTGACCTGTACGTACCAGATTTCGAAATCAGCAATTTTTGGGCTATTTCTAACCTAGTTTTTGGCCCAGAAAGTACAGATTAGAGGCTATAAAGTGGAGGAACCCCTTCATTCAACATATACAACATACAACATACAGTCATACACAGTTTCATAATTTAGATGTAGTTTTTAGAGAGAGAGGTTCTCTCCTCTCTCTTAGGATTAGGATTAGGACTCTTCTTAAAGGACTTAAGAATATTTTTATCTTCTTCATCACAGGTTCAATGTTCTTTTTATTTATTTTCTCTTTTATATTTTATGAACTTTTCATGTTAGGATTTTCTTAAATAATATAATTTGAGGTATTTCAGACTTATGATTGCTTTTCCTTATTTATAATTTAGATTTTTTACTATTGGCTTTGGTTGATTAATTGGTAACTCTTGAGTTTTCAAACTCATTGTGATTGATAATTATTATCTTTGCTGATTAATTTAGATTCCTATAACTCTAGTCTTTCCTTAAGGAGTTGACTAGGACTTTAGGTGTTAAATTAATTTGTCCACTTAACTGACCTTCATAGTTAGAGGTTGACTTAGTGGGAGCAAAAATATAATTCTCATCAGCATTGATAAGGATAACTAGGATAGGACTTCCAGTTTTCATACCTTGCCAAGAGTTTTATTAGTTATTAATTTATTAATTCCCTGCAATCTATTTCTCTTATTCAAACCTTTTTCAAAACCCCGAAATATACCTTTGCATAACCAATAATACTTCATACATCCCTGCAATTCCTTGAGAAGACAACCCGAGGTTTAAATACTTCGGTTATCATATCCAAATGGGGTTTGTTACTTGTGACAACCACACGTTTGTACGAAAGGATTTTCTGTTGGTTTAGAAGCTATACTTACAACGTGATTATATTTTTATATTTCTTTACCAATAGGAAATCCGATCCTCGCAGACACCACACCAAAGGAAACGTCTCAACCAAACGGAGACAAGAACTAACCAAACACACAAATCCTAGAGGCACTTCAAGCTTAACAAGATCATCTCAAACAACTCAAAAAGGAGGCTGAGCACCAACGAGAAGCCAAGAAGGACCTTCGAAGGGAAATAGGCGGCATAAAAAGTTAGAGGACAAACTCTTAAAACTTGAAGCCGATCCAAAAGCCAGGACTACTCGACCCAGTCTTGAAGATAACCCCCACAAATATCAAGAGCCATTCACCAAAGAGATTATGAAAGCCAAAATCCCAAAAGACTTCAAAGCTCCCGACATGACCCCGTACGACGGCACATCAGATCCAAGCCATCATCTCAATAATTTCAGAAGCAGAATGTATCTCACCGATGCATCAGATGCAATTCGGTGCAAAGCCTTCCAAACTACCTTAACAAAGACAGCAATTAAGTGGTTCGACAATCTACACCCTAAGTCCATCATAAGCTTTGACGACTTAGCTAGAAAGTTTCTTGCTAGATTCTCCATCCAGAAGGACAAAACCAAGCATGCCCCAAGCCTATTAGAAATCAAGCAAGGAGATCGGAAAAGTCTTCGCAACTACATGGAAAGATTTAACAAAGTATGCTTGGATATACAAAGTCTGCCAATTGAAGCAGCCATTATGGGTCTCATCAATGGCCTACGAGAGGAACCTTTTAGTCACTCCATATCAAAGAAATATCCCACATCTCTGAATGAAGTACAAGAACGAGTAGAAAAGTACATAAACATGGAGGAAAACTCTCGACTAGGAGAGACCTCAAAATCCGGATCCTTTTACTCCTCCCGAGATAACGATAAAGAGTCCAAGAAAAAAGAAGATCAGCATGGAGAGAAGATTAAAAAATACCACAACTACACCCCTCTCTGGGTGTCTCTTGTGGAGGTATATCAAGAAGTATGCCACACTGAAAAGATCCCACCACCTCGCCCAATTAAAAGTAAAAAAGGAGGCAGAAATCGTACAGAATATTGCGAATACCATCGAATTTATTGACATCCCACCTTGATTTGAGTTTTCCAGGGAAAAGCCTCAGTTTGGAGTTGTAGATGAGTACATGTTGTCCTTCTTCGAAACTTCTTGGTGCCAGGTTGAGATCATGTCTCCTTTTTGCTTTTTCCTTATAGATTTTAGTGTTTTCATAGGCTTGAGACCTAAATTCTTCCAATTCTTGCAGCTGTGATGAGCGGATAATTTGTACGCTTTTTGGCATTGTTTTTAGTATGATCTAGTTAGTTTTTAGTATATTTTTATTAGTTTTTAGTTAAAATTCACTTTTCTGGACTTTACTATGAGTTTGTGTGTTTTTCTGTGATTTCAGGTATTTTCTGGCTGAAATTGAGGAACCTGAGCAAAAATCTGATTCAGAGACTAAAAAGGACTGCATATGCTGTTGGATTCTGACCTCCCTGCACTCGAAGTGGATTTTCTGGAGCTACAGAAGCCCAATTGGCGCGCTCCTCCCTGCACTCGAAGTAGATTTTCTGGAGCTACAGAAGCCCAATTGGCGCGCTCTCAACGGCGTTGGAAAGTAGACATCCTAGGCTTTCCAGAAATATATGATAGTCCATACTTTGCCCAAGATTTGATGGCCCAAACCGGCGTTCAAAGTCACCCTCAGAATTCCCAGCGTTAAACGCCGGAACTGGCATCAAAATGGGAGTTAAATGCCCAAACTGGCATAAAAGCTGGCGTTTAACTCCAAGAAGAGTCTCTACACGAAAATGCTTCAATGCTCAGCCCAAGCACACACCAAGTGGGCCCGGAAGTGGATTTTTATGTCATTTACTCATCTCTGTAAACCTTAGGCTACTAGTTCTCTATAAGTAGGACCTTTTACTATTGTATTGAGATATCGGGGTAGCTATCTTCATTTTTATGCTATCTTAGATCACTAGGAGGCTGGCCTCACGGCCATGCCTAGACCTTGTTCTTATGTATTTTCAA
>NC_029777.3:79350103-79352816 GCF_000817695.3 Arachis duranensis
ACCGGGGATTATTTGAGTTGTGAAAAGTATTGATCACAATTTCGTGCACCAAGTTTTTGGCGCCGTTGCCGGGGATTGTTGAGTTTGGACAACTGACGGTTCATCTTGTTGCTTAGATTAGGTATTTTTCTTCAGAGTTCTTAAGAATGAATTCTAGTGTTTCATGATGATCTGTTGAAGTCTGGCTGGCTGTGAAGCCATGTCTAATTCTATTGGACCGAGGTTTCAACTTATCATCACAAGAGCTTGTTGATTTCTATCAATCTTGCTGTTGGAGCAGTGATCTGCTAAGGCTTGGCTGGCCATTGGCCATGTCTAGTGTTTTGGACCGAAGCTTTCTTTGAAAGCTTGGCTGGCTGTGAAGCCATGTCTAATTCCTGGACCGGAGTCTTAGACTAAACATTGCATGATTCCTGGAATTCTCATTAAGAATTTTGATACCTTTATTTTCTTTTTCCACTTAATTTTCGAATATCACACAAAAAAATTTAGAAAATCATAAAATCCAAAAATTTCTTGTTTGAGTCTAGAGTCTCATTTTAAGTTTGGTGTCAATTGCATGTTTTTGTTCTTTTTGCACTCATGCATTTGTCTTCATTTAACCTTCAAGTTGTTCTTGATGATTTCATTGCTCTGATCTTTGAATTCTCTTGACTTGAGTGTTTATGTGTCTCATATGCATTCTCATTAGTGTCAGTAGTATAAAAACTGCTAAGTTTGGTGTCTTGCATGCATTGTTATTTAATTTTAGTTACATTTTGATTATTCCTTATTACTAAAAATCCAAAAATATTTGTAATTTGTGTCTTTTCAAGTCAATAATACAGAGAATTGAAGATTCAGAACATACAGCAGAGGAATTGCACAGAAAAAGCTGGGCGTTCAAAACGCCCAGTGAAGAAGACAGACTGGCGTTTAAACGCCAGCCAGGGTGCCTGGCTGGGCGTTAAGAAGGATAGACTGGCGTTTAAACGCCAGCCAGGGTGCCTGGCTGGGCGTTTAACGCCCAAAAGGGTAGAGTTTTGGGCGTTAAACGCCAGAATGTGCACCATTCTGGGCGTTTAATGCCAGGATGGCACAAGAGGGAAGATTCTATTTTCAAATCAAATTTTCTTCAGGTTTTCAAAATTTTTCAAAATCAAATCTTTTTCAAATCAAATCTTTTCAATCAAATCTTTTTCAAATTCAATTTCTTTCCATTTTCAAAGATACTTGTTATCAATTAATGATTTGATCCAACATTTCAAGTATGTTGCCTTTTCTGTTGAGAAAGGTTTAATGTTTGAATCATATCTTTTCTTGATAGCCAAGTCATTAATTTTCAAAATCAAATCTTTTTAAATGTTTTTCAAATCATATCTTCTCAATCACATCTTTTAAAAACCAATCATATCTTCTTAACCACATCCTTTTCAAAATAGTTTTCAATCATATCTTTTTAATTTCTAATTTCAAAATCTTTTTCAAAAATCACTTTACTTCTTTCCCACTTTTATTTTCGAAAATCAACTAGTGTTTTTCAAAATGTTTTCAAAATCTTTTACTTAATTTTCGAATACTACTTCCCTTCTTCTCACATCCTTCTATTTATGGACTAACACTATTCCTTAATGCACAATTCGAACTCATTATCTCTTGATAAGTTCGAATTTTCTACTTCTGCCTTCTATTTTTCTTTTCCTCTGACACCTCAAGGAATCTATATACTGTGACATAGAGGATTTCACATTTTCTTGTTCTCTTCTCTTTCATATGAGCAGGAGCAAAGACAAAAGCATTCTTGTTGAGGCTGATCCTGAACCTGAAAGGACCTTGAAGCGAAAGCTAAGAGAAGCTAAGGCACAAGTCTTTGTAGAGGACCTAACAGAAATCTTAAAAGAAGAAGAACTCATGGCAGCCGAAAACAACAACAATGCCAACAATGCAAGGAAGGTGCTGGGTGACTTTACTGCGCTTACTCCCGACTTCTATGGGAGAAGCATCCCTATCCCTGCCATTGGAGCAAACAACTTTGAGCTTAAGCCTCAATTAGTTTCTATAATGCAACAGAATTGCAAGTTCCATGGACTTCCATTGGAAGATCCTCATCAGTTCTTAGCTGAATTCTTGCAAATCTGTGACACAGTCAAGACTAATGGGGTTGACCCTGAGGTCTACAGACTTATGCTATTCCCTATTGCTATAAGAGACAGAGCTAGGACATGGTTGGACTCATGGTGCGCGAAATTGTGAACAATACTTTTTCACAACTCTCATAATCCCCGGTCATGAGCCCCAAGAACTTGGTAGCTCGATACCATGGCATTACACAACTTCGCACAACTAAGCTTAGAGTGGAAGTCCAAACCTTCAGACAGAAGGAAGGAGAATCCCTCTATGAAGCTTGGGAAAGATACAAACAATTAATCAGAAAGTGTCCATCTGACATGCTTTCTGAATGGAGCATCATAGGTATTTTCTATGATGGTCTGTCTGAACTGTCCAAGATATCTTTGGATAGCTCTGCTGGAGGATCTCTTCATCTAAAGAAGACGCCTACTGAAGCTCAAGAGCTCATTGAAATGGTTGCAAATAACCAATTCATGTACACTTCTGAAAGAAATCCTGTGAACAATAAGACAACCCAGAAGAAAGGAGTTCTCGAGATTAATACTCTGAAGGCCATATTGGCTCAGAACAAATTATTGACTCAACAAGTCAATATAATTTCTCA
>NC_029777.3:79354233-79355543 GCF_000817695.3 Arachis duranensis
GCTTATCTGAAATTCCCACCAATGAATCTGCATGAGTACTCTATCCCTTTTATTATTTATTTTCTTATTTCTATTTCAAAAACCCATAAACCAATTTAATCTGCCTAACTGAGATTTGCAAGGTGACCATAGCTTGCTTCATACCAACAATCTCTGTGGATTCGACCCTTACTCACGTAAGGTTTATTACTTGGACGACCCAGTACACTTGCTGGTTAGTTGAACGGAGTTGTGAATTTAACCAAGAGCCACAATAGTTTTTGTGTACATGCTAAAGAGCCAATATTGATGATCACAATTTCGTCCACCAAGTTTTTGGCGCCGTTGCCGGGGATTGTTCGAGTATGGACAACTGACGGTTCATCTTGTTGCTCAGATTAGGTAATTTTCTTTTCAAAAATCTTTTTCAAAAATTTTTCTTTTATTTTTTTCGTTTTTCCAAAAATATTTTCGAAAAAAAACTAATAAAAATACAAAAAATTTAGAAAATCATAAAAATCAAAAATATTTTGTGTTCTTGTTTGAGTCTTGTGTTAATTTTTAAGTTTGGTGTCAATTGCATGCTTTTAAAAATTTTTCTTGCATTTTTCGAAAATCCCATGCATTCATAGTGTTCTTCATGATCTTCGAGTTGTTCTTGATAAGTCCTCTTGTTTGATCTTGATGTTTTCTTGTTTTGTGTTGTTTGTTGTTTTTCATGTGCATTTTTGCATTCATATTTTTCATGCATTAAAGATTTTTAAGTTTGGTGTCTTGCATGTTTTCTTTGCATTAAAAATTTTTTCAAAATTATGTTCTTGATGTTCATCATGATCTTCAAAGTGTTCTTGGTGTTCATCTTGACATTCATAGCATTCTTGCATGCATACATTGTTTTGATCTAAAAATTTCATGCATTGAGTATTTTTGTTGTTTTTCTCTCTCATAATTAAAAATTCAAAAATAAAAAAAATATCTTTTCCTTATTTCCCTCCAAAATTTTCGAAATTTTGGGTTGACTTAGTCAAAAATTTTAAAAATTAGTTATTTCTTACAAGTCAAGTCAAAATTTCAATTTTAAAAATCTTATCTTTTCAAAATCTTTTTCAAAAATCATATCTTTTGCATTTTTTTATAATTTTCGAAAATTTCAAAAATCTTTTTCAAAATATTTTCAAAATCTTTTTCTTACTCTTTATATCAAATTTTCGAAAATAGCTAACAATTAATGTGATTGGTTCAAAAATTGAAGTTTGTTACTTTCTTGTTAAGAAAAGGTTCAATCTTTAAATTCTAGAATCTTATCTTGTAGTTTCTTGTTAGTTAAGTCA
>NC_029777.3:79356376-79357388 GCF_000817695.3 Arachis duranensis
TGGATAAATTCTTTCCTCCTCAAAAGTTGAGCAAGCTGAGAGTGGATGTTCAAACCTTCAAACAAAAAGATGGTGAATCCCTCTATGAAGCTTGGGAAAGATACAAGAAGTTGACCAAAAGATGTCCATCTGACATGTTTTCAGAATGGACCCTATTAGATATATTCTATTATAGTCTATCTGAGTTTTCAAAAATGTCATTGGACCATTCTGCAGGTGGATCTATTCACCTGAAGAAAACGCCTAAAGAGGCTCAAGAACTCATTGACATGGTTGCAAACAACCAATTCATGTATACCTCTGAGAGGAATTCCGTGAATAATGGGATACCTCAGAAGAAAGGAGTTCTTGAAATTGATGCTCTGAATGCCATACTGGCTCAGAACAAAATGTTGACTCAACAGGTCAACATTATTTCTCAAAATCTGAATGGATTGCAACATGCATCCAACAGTACTAGAGAGGCAGCTTCTGAAGAAGCTTATGATCCTGAGAACCCTGCCATGGCAGAGGTTAATTACATGGGTGAACCTTATGGAAACACCTATAACCCATCATGGAGAAATCATCCAAATTTCTCCTGGAAGGATCAACAAAAGCTTCAACAAGGCTTTAACAATGGTGGACGCAATAGGCTGAGCAATAGTAAGCCATATCCATCATCTTCTCAGCAACAGACAGAGAATTCAGAACAAAACACTTCTAATTTAGCCAATATTGTCTCTGATCTGTCAAAGGTCACTTTCAGTTTCATGAATGAAACAAGATCCTCCATTAGAAATCTGGAGGCACAAGTGGGCCAGCTGAGTAAGAAAGTCATTGAAACTCCTCCCAGTATTCTCCCAAGTAATACAGAAGAGAATCCAAAAGGAGAGTGCAAGGCCATTGATTTACTCAAAGTGGCCGAATGCACTAAGGAGGAGGAGGACGAAAATTCTAGTGAGGAAGACCTCCTGGGATGTCCCTCAAGCAAGAAGGAGTTTCCCATTAAGGATCCAAGGGAATCTGAGGC
>NC_029777.3:79357853-79358426 GCF_000817695.3 Arachis duranensis
AGAGGTGAGTTAGTCCTTCAATTGAATGGGGACTACCTTGTGTTTAAGGCACATGGGCATCCCTCTGTGACAAAAGAGAGTAAGCAGGAAGAGCTTCTCTCAGTTCAGAGTCAAGAAGGGCCCACACAGTCAAACTCTAAGTTTGGTGTTGTGAAGACACAACCAAACTCTAAGTTTGGTGTTAAGACCCCATATCCAAACTCTAAGTTTGGTGTTGGGACTACACACTAAAATTGACCTGATCACCTTGTGGCTCCATGAGAGCCACTGTCAAGCTATTGACATTAAAGAAGCGCTTGTTGGGAGGCAACCCAATTTTATTTATCTAATTTTTATTATATTGTTATTTTATGTTTTATTAGGTACATGATCATGAGGAGTCACGAAAAAAATCAAAAAAATTAAAAACAGAGTCAAAAACAGAAGAAAAAAATTTTTCACCCTGGAGGACGCACAGGTTGGCGTTCAACGCCAGTAAGGTGCATCTGGCCGGCGTTCAACGCCAGAACAGAGCACCATTCTGGCGCTGAACGCCAGAAACAAGCAACATCCTGGCGCTGAACGCCAAGAATG
>NC_029777.3:79358615-79359364 GCF_000817695.3 Arachis duranensis
CACCTCAGGATCTGTGGACCCCACAGGATCCCCACCTACCATATTCCCACCTTACCTTCTAATCCTATTTTTGTGATTTGAATTCCCCATGTCACAATTCCCAATTTTCATTCACCACTCACTTCTATCCACTCTTCCCCACTCACCTTCAAAATTCAAAACTCTTCCCCACCCAAACCCACCCATATAGCCGAATACACACATCCCTCCATCTCTTCTTCTTCTTCATCATCTTTTCTTTCTTCTCTTGCTCGAGGGCGAGCAATATTCTAAGTTTGGTGTGGTAAAGCATAGCTTTCTTTGCTTTTCCATTACCATTAATGGCACCTAAGGCCAGAGAAACCTCAAAGGGAAGACAAAAGCTTCCACCTCTGAGTCTTGGGAGATGGAAAGACTATAAGCCGTCATAGCTCAGTGGTAGAACATGTGGCTGCAAATCAAGAGATCCCTGAGATACCTCAGGGGACAAGTTATCCTCCACACAAATATTGGAAGCAACTAAGGGTAGAAACACCAAAATTACTAGGAATCATTCAACAGAAGCAAGGAAGAGACATAGAGGAGCTCAAAGAGCACCATTGGTTCTTCAAGAAGGCGCCACCCTCATTCAGGTGGATTCATTCCTTGTTCTTATTTCTTTCTGCTTTTCAGTTTTTAATGTTGTGTTTATCTATGTTTTGTGTCTTTATTTCATGATCATTAGTATGTAACCATGCCTTAAAGCTATGAATAAAACCAATTAATCCTTC
>NC_029777.3:79359537-79359827 GCF_000817695.3 Arachis duranensis
AACAATGCATATTTTTGATCTTGTTGTTTATGAGTGTTAAAATTGTTGGCTCTTGAAAGAATGATGAACAAAGAGAAATGTTATTGATGATTTGAAAAAAATCATGAAATTGATTCTTGAAGCAAGAAAAAGCAGTGAAAAGCAAAAGCTTGAAAAAAAAAATAGCGAAAAAAAACAGAATATAGAAAAAGAAGGAGCAGTAGAAAAAGCCAATAGCCCTTAAAACCAAAAGGCAAGGGTAAAAAGGATCCAAGGCTTTGAGCATCAATGGATAGGAGGGCCCAAGGAAG
>NC_029777.3:79362653-79363067 GCF_000817695.3 Arachis duranensis
GAGTTGATCATTCAAGTGAATGAAGAATCCTTGGTGTTTAAGGCCCAAGGATATCCCTCTGTCATCATGGAGAGGAAGCATGAAGAGCTTCTCTCAAAACAGAGCCAAACAGAGCCCCCGCAGTCAAACTCTAAGTTTGGTGTTGGCAGGCCACAACCAAACTCTAAGTTTGGTGTTGAACCCCCACATTCAAACTCTAAGTTTGGTGTTGGGAGGTTCCAACATTGCTCTGAGCACCTGTGAGGCTCCATGAGAGTCCTCTGTCAAGCTACTGACATTAAAGAAGCGCTTATTGGGAGGCAACCCAATGTTATATTTTATCTATTCTCTTGTGTTATTTTATGTTTTTTGTAGGTTGATGATCATAAGAAGTCACAAAAACAATAAAAAAAGCAAAAACAGAATGAAAAACAG
>NC_029777.3:79363134-79364328 GCF_000817695.3 Arachis duranensis
AGCACACCCTGGAGGAAGAACCTGCTGGCGTTTAAACGCTAGTAAGGCTAGCAGATGGGCGTTTAACGCCCAGTCTGGCACCATTCTGGGCGTTTAACGCCAGAAAGGGGCACCAGACTGGCGTTAAACGCCAGAAAAGGGCAAGCACTTGGCGTTAAACGCCAGAAATGGGCACCAGCCCGGCGTTTAACGCCAGAATTGGCTCAAACCGCATTTTTGCATGCCATTTGGTGCAGGGATGACTTTTCCTTGACACCTCAGGATCTGTCGACCCCACAGGATCCCCACCTACCCCACCACTCTCTCTCTTCTTCTTCACCCATTCACCAATCACCTCAACACCTCTTCCCCAAAAACCCTTCACCTATCAAATTCCATCTTTCTCTTCACCACTCACATCTATCCTTCATAAAACCCCACCTACCTCACCCTTCAAATTCAAACCACTTTCCCTCCCAAACCCATCCATACATGACCGAACCATAACCCTCCCCCCACCCCTATATAAACCCATCTTCACTCCTTCATTTTCACACACCCAAAACACTACTTCTCCCCCTTGGCCGAACCACAAAGCCACATTTATCTCCTCTATTTCTTCTTCTTCTACTCTCTTCTTTCTTCTTTTGCTTGAGGACGAGCAAAACTTCTAAGTTTGGTGTGGTAAAAGCATTGCTTTTTGTTTTTCCATTACCATTTATGGCATCTAAGGCCAGAGAAACCTCTAGAAAGAGGAAAGGGAAGGCAAAAGCTTCCACCTCCGAGTCATGAGAGATGGAGAGATTCATCTCAAGGGTGCATCAAGACCACTTCTATGAAGTTGTGGCCTTGAAGAAGGTGATCCCCGAGGTCCCTTTTCACTCAAAAAGAGTGAATATCCGGAGATCCGACATGAGATCCGAAGAAGAGGTTAGGAAGTTCTTACCAACCCCATTCAACAAGTCGGAATTTTAATGGTTCAAGAATTCTATGCCAATGCATGGATCACCAAGAACCATGATCAAAGTGTGAACCCGGATCTAAAGAATTGGCTTACTATGGTTCAGGGGAAATACTTGGATTTTAGTCCGGAAAATGTAAGGTTGGCATTCAACTTGCCCATGATGCAAGGAGATAAACACCCCTACACTAGAAGGGTCAACTTTGATCAAAGTTTGGACCAAGTCCTCATAGACATCTGTGAAGAGGGCGCTT
>NC_029777.3:79364704-79365086 GCF_000817695.3 Arachis duranensis
TCTATGTTTGTGTCTTGTGATCATTAGTGTCTTAGTGTCTATGCCTTAAAGTTATGAATGTCCTATGAATCCATCACCTCTGTTAAATGAAAAATGTTCTTAATTGAAAAAGAGAAGAATTGCATGAATTTTGAATTTTATAACAGTTTAATTATTTTGATATGGTGGCAGTACTTTTGTTTTCTGAATGTATGCTTAAACAGTGCATATGTCTTTTGAATTTGTGGTTCATGAATGTTGGCTCTTGAAAGAATGATGAAAAAGGAGACATGTTACTGAGGATCTGAAAAATCATAAAAATGATTCTTGAAGCAAGAAAGAGCAGTGAATACAAAAAAAAATTTCGAAAAAAGAAAGAGAAAAAGAAAGAAAAAGAAACAAA
>NC_029777.3:79365797-79366433 GCF_000817695.3 Arachis duranensis
GTTCATGAATGTTGGCTCTTGAAAGAATGATGAAAAAGGAGACATGTTACTGAAAAAGGAGACATGTTATTGAGTCACAATCTGAAAAGGTTCACCCAGTTATGTGTCTGTGGCATGTATGTATCCGGTGGTAATACTGGAAGACAGAGTGCTTTGGGCCACGGCCAAGACTCAATAAGGAGCTATGTTCAAGAATCATCATACTTTACTAGGAGAATCAATAACACTATCTGGATTCTAAGTTCCTAAAGAAGCCAATCATTCTGAATTTCAAATGATAGAGTGAGATGCCAAAACTGTTCAGAGGCAAAAAGCTAAAAGCCCCGCTCATCTAATTAATACTGATCTTCATAGATGTTTTTGGAATTCATTGCATATTCTCTTCTTTTTATCTTATTTGATTTTCAGTTGCTTGAGGACAAGCAACAATTTAAGTTTGGTGTTGTGATGAGCGGATAATTTGTACGCTTTTTGGCATTGTGGTAAGGAAGAAGGGGGAACAAGCACACTTGGAGAGCGCAGTACAGCGGATAGTTGTATGCTGCGTTCGGGAAGGATGAATCGCTCCCGAAAAGGAATCTATTGATTCTCTCCCAATTGGTTGGATTGGACCGTAGGTGCGATGATTTACTTCAA
>NC_029777.3:79366563-79367359 GCF_000817695.3 Arachis duranensis
CAAAAATCTGATTCAGAGACTAAAAAGGACTGCAGATGCTGTTGGATTCTGACCTCCCTGCACTCGAAGTGGATTTTCTGGAGCTACAGAAGCCCAATTGGCGCGCTCTCAATGGCGTTGGAAAGTAGACATCCTGGGCTTTCCAGCAATATATGATAGTTCATACTTTACCCAATATTTGATGGCCCAAACCGGCGTTCAAAGTCACCCTCAGAATTCCCAGCGTTAAACGCCAGAACTGGCACCAAAGTGGGAGTTAAACGCCCAAACTGGCACAAAAGCTGGCGTTTAACTCCAAGAAGAGTCTCTACACGAAAATGTTTCAATGCTCAGCCCAAGCACACACCAAGTGGGCCCGGAAGTGAATTTTTATGTCACTCATCTCTGTAAACCCTAGGCTACTAGTTCTCTATAAGTAGGACCTTTTACTATTGTATTTTCATCTTTGGACATCTAGTTCTTAGATCATTGGGAGGCTGGCCATTCGGCCATGCCTAGACCTTGTTCTTATGTATTTTTAATGGTGGAGTTTCTACACACCATAGATTAAGGTGTGGAGCTCTGCTGTACCTCGAGTATTAATGCAATTACTATTGTTCTTCTATTCAATTCCGCTTGTTTCCATTCCAAGATATTACTTGTTCTTCAACTTGATGAATGTGATGATCCGTGACACTCATCATCATTCTCACCTATGAACGTGTGCCTGACAACCACCTCTGTTCTACCTTAGATTGGGTGAATATCTCTTGCATTCCTGATACACGATGCATGGTTGATCGCCTGACAACCGAGC
>NC_029777.3:79369638-79373593 GCF_000817695.3 Arachis duranensis
TAGATTACTCCTCCCTGCCACAGCTTCATGAGTTCCTTCTGTACTACTTCCTTCATAACTGGATTCAGCCTCCTTTGGTGTTGAATGGAAGGTTTGGCATCCTCTTCCAATAGTATCTTATGCATGCATATGGCCGAACTGATTCCCTTCAAGTCAGCAAGTGTCCATCCAATGACATCCTTATGCTTTTGTAAGACTTGAAGTAACTCTTCCTCCTATTCTTGGCTGAGGGCTGAATTTATGATCACTGGATAGCTTTCATTCTCTCCTAAGTATGCATACTTGAGAGTGGGTGACAATGCCTTTGGTTCAAGTTTGAGTGCTTCTCTTCTTTCATCCTTCCCCTCTAGTGTGCCCTGAACATGAGTTTCCGCTGTTGCAACCTCTTCGCTTGATGCTGATTCCTCTTCTTCTGTTAACCCCTTAAGTTCTTCTTCTTCAAGAGTCTCTTGGACTACAGCATCCACCGAGTCTAACCTCATACATTCTCCCAATGAGTCTTGTGGGTAACTCATAGCCTTGAACACATTGAATATCATTTTCTCTTCATGTAGTCTACGGACAAGTTCACCCTTTTGGACATCAATGATGGCTCCGGCAGTGGCTAAAAATGGCCTGCCTAAGATGATAGAAGTCTCTGCTCCTTCCTCCATATCCAACACTACAAAGTCTGCCGGAAAGATAAAGTCTTCTACCTTCACCAGCAAGTCTTCCACTATTCCGTGAGGAAACTTGAATGATCGGTCTGCTAGTTGCAGGGCTATTCTTGTTGGTTTAGCCTCCTCAATCCTCATTTTTCTCATCATTGCTAAGGACATCAAATTTATGCTAGCTCCTAAATCACATAAAGTCTTTTCCACTGTGATTTCCCCTATGATACAAGGAATTTGGAAGCTTCCAGGATCCTTCAATTTCTGGGACAATTTGTGCTGGATGATGGCACTACATTCTTCGGTTAGTACCACAGTTTCGTTGTTCTTCCAGCTTCTCTTCTTGGTCATCAATTTCTTCAAGAACTTGGCATAAAGTGGCATTTGCTCTATTTCTTCAGTAAAGGGTATGTTAATCTGTAGTTTCTTGAAGATTTCCAAGAATCTTGGGAATTGGTTGTCCTCTCCCTTCTTCTTCAATTGCTGAGGGTATGGGGCTTTTCAAAAGTTTGGCTTCGGCACTTTTCCCTCTTGGTGTGACTTGGATGTGGAGACTTGAATTTCATCTTGTCCCTTTTCTTCTTTATCCGATTTCTTCTCTTGTGATTTTTTGTAGGTCTCCTTCAATTCCTTACAGTTTCTGAGGGTGATGGCCTGACACTCCTCCCTTGGAGTTGAATTAGTGTTGTTGTGAATGTCGTGACCATGGGCTTGCTTGAATAAGTAGCCAATTTGTGTTTCAAGTTTCTTGATGGTAGCATCTTGATTCTGCATATTGGATAACACTTCTTCCCGAAAAGCTTTACTGTCTTGGACTTTCTTACATATGTCTTCAAGTAACATCTCAATTCTGGAGAGTCTATCTTCGGTTGGTGATGGTGGGTTGAGGTTAGGAGGTTGAGAAGGGTGATTAGGTCGGTGTTGATATGATCTCTGTGAGGGGTGTTTGTGAGTTGCATTGTTATTGGGATTGTGGCTGTGGCGTCTTTGGTCTTTGCCTTGGTCTTGTTGGTTTCTCCACCCAAAATTAAGGTTGTTTCTCTAACCAGAATTGTAAGTTTTGGAGTATGGATCATGGATCTGCCTGGATGAGTTCCCAACATAATTAGCTTGTTTCCAGTCACCTTCTTCTCCTGCATTCACTCCTTCTTGAGCTGGTGCTGAAGTGATGGCTGCTGCAACTTGGTTTTCTTCCACCTTCTTGGTAAGGTCAGCTAATTGTTTGGTGATTATCTTATTTTGAGCCAGCAGTACATCCATATGGTTCAGCTCCATCACTCCTCGAGTGTTACTCCTTTCAGAAGCATAGAAGTAGTCATTCTCAGCTACAGTCTGATAAACCCATATTTTATGATATATATTGAGCTCAGTTTAAGTGATTTGTTCAACCCTTTACCTACTTATTCATGTAAATTGCATGGTTTCACTTTCCCTTCCTTATTATGTGATATATGAGAAAATATGTTCCTTATGCTTTAAAATAATCAAATTTAATTATCCTTTATTACCAATCGATGCTGTGATTTGTGCGTTGGGTACTTTCAAGTTTTACAAGGTAGGAATGATTTAAAGGATGGAAAGGAAACATACAAAAATGGAAGGAAAGCACAAATTGGAGTTTTGGAGCAACTGGCAATGACGCGTCCGCATGGAAGACGCGAACGCGTGGTTTGTACAAAAGAGAATCGACGCGAGCGCATGGATGAGGCGAACGCATGACTTGTAAAATACAACTGACGCGGGCGCATGACTGATGCGACCGCGTGGAAGAGCAACACTCCAGATCATGCGACCGCGTGACCCACTGGTGCACGAAATTATGATCATCAATGGCGCCATCAACATGGTACGCTCAATTGCAATCTCAACTCTTTATCACAACTTCGCACAACTAACAAGCAAGTGCACTGGTTCGTCCAAGTAATAAACCTTACGCGAGTAAGGGTCGATCCCACGGAGATTGTTGGTATGAAGCAAGCTATGGTCATCTTGTAAATCTCAGTCAGGCAGATTCAAATGGTTATGGATGATTTATGAATAAAGCATAAAATAAAGATAGAGATACTTATGTAATTCATTGGTGAGAATTTCAGATAAGCGTATGAAGATGCTTTGTGGAAAGGCTAACCTTGCCAAGGTAGAGGACTTGTCCGCCACCTTATAAAGTTCTTGGGATATAACCTCATGAACTTCTACTTCCTCTCTAATCATGATGCTATGAATCATGATAGCCCGGTCTATAGTAACTTCGGACCGGTTGCTAGTGGAAATGATTGAGCGTTGGATAAACTCCAACCATCCTCTAGCCATGGGCTTGAGGTCATGCCTTCTTAGTTGAACCGGCTTCCCTCTTGAATCTCTCTTCCATTGAGCGCCCTCTTCGCAAATGTCTATGAGGACTTGGTCCAACCTTTGATCAAAGTTGACCCTTCTAGTGTAAGGGTGTTCATCTCCTTGCATCTTGGGTAAGTTGAATGCCAACCTTACATTTTTTGGACTAAAATCTAAGCATTTCCTCCGAACCATTGTAAGCCAATTCTTTGGGTCCGGGTTCACACTTTGATCATGGTTCTTGGTGATCTATGCATTGGCATAGAACTCTTGAACCATTAAGATTCTGACTTGTTGAATGGGGTTGGTAAGAACTTCCCAACCTCTTCTTCGGATCTCATGTTGGATCTCCAGATATTCACTCTTTTTGAGTTTGAAAGGGACCCCGGGGATCACCTTCTTCATGGCCACAACTTCATAGAAGTGGTCTTGATGCACCCTTGAGATGAATCTCTCCATCTCTCATGACTCGGAGGAGGAAGCTTTTGCCTTCCCTTTCCTCTTTCTAGAGGTTTCTCTGGCCTTAGATGCCATAAATGGTTATGGAAAAACAAAAAGCAATGCTTTTACCACACCAAGCTTAGAAGGTTTGCTCGTCCTCGAGTAAAAGAAGAAAGAAGGGAGTAGAAGAAGAAGAAATGGAGGAGATGGAGGTGGCTTTGTGGTTCGGCCAAGGGGGAGAAGTAGTGTTAGGTTGTGTGAAAATGAAGGAGTGAAGATGAGTTTATATAGCAGTGGAGATGTGGTGTATGGTTCGGCCATTATGGGTGGGTTTGGGAGGGAAAGTGGTTTGAATTTGAATAGTGAGGTGGTGCACGAAATTGTGATCATCAATGGCGCCATCAACATGGTACGCTCAATTGCAATTTCATCTCTTTATCACAACTTCGCACAACTAACCAGCAAGTGCACTGGGTCATCCAAGTAATAAACCTTACGCGAGTAAGGGTCGATCCCACGGAGATTGTTGGTAT
>NC_029777.3:79373614-79374771 GCF_000817695.3 Arachis duranensis
GGGGTAGGTGGGGATCCTGTGGGGTCCATAGATCCTGAGGTGTCAAGGAAAATTCATCCCTGCACCAAGTGGCGAGCAAAAATGCTCTCTTTGCCAATTATAGCGTTAAACGCCAGGCTGGTGCCCATTTCTGGCGTTTAACGCCAGCTTCTTGCCCCTTCCTAGCGTTTAACGCCAGTCTGGTGCCCCTTTTTGGCGTTAAACGCCCAAAATGGTGCTAGACTGGGCGTTAAATGCCCATTTGCTACCCTTACTGGCATTTAAACGCCAGCAAGTTTTCCTCCAGCGTGTGCTATTTTTCTTTCTATTTTTCATTCTGTTTCTGCTTTTTCAATTGATTTTGTGACTTCCCATGATCATGAACCTACAGATTTTTGCTTTTTTAATTGATTTTGTGACTTTCCATGATCATCAACCTACCGAAAACATAAAATAACAAAGGAAAATAGATAAAATATAGCATTGGGTTACCTCCCAACAAGAGCTTCTTTAATGTCAGTAGCTTGACAGAGGGCTCTCATGGAGCCTCACAGATACTCAGAGCAATGTTGGAACCTCCCAACACCAAACTTAGAGTTTGAATATGGGGGTTCAACACCAAACTTAGAAGTTGGTTGTGGCCTCCCAACACCAAACTTAGAGTTTGACTTTGGGGGCTCTGTTTGAATCTGTTTTGAGAGAAGCTCTTCATGCTTCCTCTCCATGGTTACAGAGGGATATCCTTGAGCCTTAAACACAAAGGATTCTTCATTCACTTGAATGATCAATTCTCCTCTGTCAACATCAATCACAGCCTTTGCTGTAGCTAGGAAGGGTTTGCCAAGGATGATGGATTCATCCATGCACTTCCCAATCTTTAGGACTATGAAATCAGCAGGGATGTAATGGTCTTCAACCTTTACCAGAACATCCTCTACAAGTCCATAAGCTTGTTTTCTTGAATTGTCTGTCATCTCTAGTGAGATTTTTGTAACTTGTACCTCAAAGATCCCTAGCTTCTTCATTACAGAGAGAGGCATGAGGTTTATGCTTGACCCTAGGTCACACAGAGCCTTCTTGAAGGTCATGGTGCCTATTGTACAAGGTATTGAGAACTTCCCAGGGTCCTGTCTCTTTTGAGGTAATCTCTGCCTAGTCAAGTCATCCAGTTCTTTGGT
>NC_029777.3:79374918-79375648 GCF_000817695.3 Arachis duranensis
AGGAAGAATACTCATCAGAGCTCATGAATGGCAGAAGTAAATCCAATAGAATCTCTATGGTCTCAGTGTGAGCCTCAGATTCCCATGGTTCCTCATTAGAGAACTCATTGGAGGCCAGTGGACGTCCATTGAGGTCTTCCTCAGTAGCACTCACTGCCTTTTCCTCCTCTCCAAATTCGGCCATGTTGATGGCCTTACACTCTCCTTTTGGATTCTCTTCTGTATTACTTAGAAGAGTACTAGGAGGGAGTTCAGTAACTTTCTTGCTCAGCTGACCCACTTGTGCCTTCAAGTTTCTAATGGAGGACCTTGTTTCAGTCATGAAACTTTGAGTGGTTTTGATTAGATCAGAGACCATGGTTGCTAAGTCAGAGTGGCTCTGCTTAGAATTCTCTGTCTGTTGCTGAGAAGATGATGGAAAAGGCTTGATATTGCTAAACCTGTTTCTCCCATTATTATTGTTGTTGAAACCTTGTCGAGTCTTTGTTGATCCTTCCATGAGAGATTTGGATGATTTCTCCATGAAGGATTATAGGTGTTTCCATAGGGTTCTCCCATGTAATTCACCTCTTCCATTGAAGGGTTCTCAGGGTCATAAGCTTCTTCTTCAGATGAAGCATCCTTAGTACTGCCTGGTGGAGCTTGCATTCCAGGCAGACTTTGAGAAATCATATTGACTTGCTGAGTCAATATTTTGTTCTGAGCCAGTATGGCATTCAGAGTGTCAATT
>NC_029777.3:79375827-79377976 GCF_000817695.3 Arachis duranensis
CAGCAGAGCTGTCCAATGACATCTTGGACAGTTCAGACAGACCATCATAGAAGATACCTATGATGCTCCATTCAGAAAGCTGTCCAGAAGGACACTTTTTGATCAATTGTTTGTATCTTTCCCAAGCTTCATAGAGGGATTCTCCTTCCTTCTGTCTGAAGGTTTGGACTTCCACTCTAAGCTTACTCAATTTTTGAGGTGGAAAGAACTTTGCCAAGAAGGCATTGACTAGCTTTTCCCAAGAGTTCAGGCTTTCTTTAGGCTGTGATTCCAACCATATCCTAGCTTTGTCTCTTACAGCAAAAGGGAATAGCATAAGTCACTAGCTCTGTCTCTTACAGCAAAAGGGAATAGCATAAGTCTGTAGACCTCAGGGTCAACCCCATTAGTCTTGACAGTGTCACAGATTTGCAATAACTCAGCTAAAAACTGATGAGGATCTTCCAACGGAAGTCCATGGAACTTGCAATTCTATTGCATTAGAGAAACTAATTGAGGCTTAAGCTCAAAGTTGTTTGCTCCAATGGCAGGGATTGAGATGCTTCTCCCATAGAAGTCGGGAGTAGGTGCAGTAAAGTCACCCAACACCTTCCTTGCATTGTTGACATTGTTGTTGTTTTCGGCTGCCATGTCTTCTTCTTGTTTGAAAATTTCTGTTAGGTCCTCTACAGAGAGTAGTGCTTTAGCTTCTCTTAGCTTTCACTTCAAGGTCCTTTCAGGTTCAGGGTCAACCTTAACAAGAATACTTTTGTCTTTGCTCCTGCTCATATGAAAGAGAAGAGAACAAGAAAATATGGAATCCTCTATGTCACAGTATAGAGATTCCTTGAGATGTCAGAGGAAAAGAAGAATAGAAGGAGAAGGTAGAAGAATTCAAACTTATCAAGAAAGATAGAGTTCGAATTGTGTATTGAGGAGGAGTGTTAGTCCATAAATAGAAGGATGTGAGAAGAGGGGAAGAAATTTTCGAAAATTAAAGTGAATTAATTAAAAGAAATTTTGAAAAATGGTAAATGATTTTCGAAAAATAAGATTGGGAAAGAAATTAAGTCAAATTGAAAAAGATTTTGAAATTAGAAATCAACAAGATATGATTGAAAACTATTTTGAAAAAGATGTGATTAAGAAGATATGATTGAAAAGATATAGTTTTAAAAAGATATGTTTGAAAAATAATTTAAAAAGATTTGATTTTTAAAATTAATGACTTGACTAACAAGAAAAGATATGATTCAAACATTAAACCTTTCTCAACAGAAAAGGCAACATACTTGAAATGTTGAATCAACTCATTAATTGTTAGCAAGTATTTTTGAAAAAAGGAAAGAAATTGATTTTGAAATATATGATTGAAAAGATATGATTTGAAAAAGATTTGATTTTGAAAAATTATGAAAACTTGAAAAAAATTTGCATTAAAAACAAAATCTTCCCTCTTGTGCCATCCTGGCGTTAAACGCCCAAAATGGTATCCATTATGGCATTTAACGCCCAAAATGCTACCCTTTTGGGCGTTAAACGCCCAGCCAGGCACCCTGACTGGCATTTAAACGCCAGTTTTCCTTCCTCACTGGGCATTTTGAATGCCCAGCTTTTTCTGCGTAATTCCTCTGCTGTATATTCTGAATCTTCAATTCTCTGTATTATTGACTTGAAAAGATACAAATTAAAATTTTTTTTTGGATTTTTAATAATGAGAAATAATCAAAATGAAACTAAGATCAAATAAACAATGCATGCAAGACAGCAAACTTAGAAGTTTGTATACTACTGACACTAACAAGTTGAGAATGCATATGAGAAACAACAAAACACTCAAGACAAGAGAATTTAAATATCAGAGCAATGAAATCATCAAGAGCAACTTGAAGATCAATGAAGACACATGAATAAATTCGAAAAATGCAAGAAGAACAGAAACATGCAATTGACACCAAACTTAAAATGAGACACTAGACTCTAACAAGAAATGTTTTTGGTTTTTATGATTTTGTAAATTTTTTTTTGGATTTTTTTTTCAAAAATTATGTGGAAAAAGAAAAAGAAAATAAAGAGGATCAAAACTTTTAATTAGAATTCCAGAAATCATGCAATGTTAGTCTAAAGTTGTAGTCTAAAAAGATTAGACATGGCTAGCTAAGCTTCAGCA
>NC_029777.3:79378230-79416249 GCF_000817695.3 Arachis duranensis
GTCTCTCTGCTTTCCTACTGTCTTCATCCAATCCTTCTTACTCCTTTCCATGGCAAGCTGTATGTTGGGAATCACCGTTGTTAGTGGCTACAATCCTGTCTTCTCAGTGAAAATGTTCAACGCGCTCTGTCATAGCACGGCTATTCAGTTGTCGGTTCTCGATTATGTCGGAATAGAATCCAGTGATTCTCTTGCGTCTGGCACTAACGCCCCACAATCGCGAGTTTGAAGCTCGTCACAGTCATTCAATCCTTGAATCCTACTCAAAATACCATAGACAAGGTTTAGACCTTCCGGATTCTCTTGAATGCTGCCATCAATTCTAGCTTATACCACGAAGATTCCGATTAAGGGATCCAAGAGATAAACATTCAAGCCTTGTTTGCTTGTAGAACGGAAGTGGTTGTCAGGCATGCGTTCATAAGTGAGAATGATGATGAGCGTCACATAATCATCACATTCATCATGTTCTTGGGTGTGAATGAATATCTTAGAACAAGAATGAGCTGAATTGAATAGAAGAACAATAGTAATTGCATTGATACTCGAGGTACAGCAGAGCTCCACACCTTAATCTATGGTGTGTAGAAACTCTACCGTTCTAAGAACAAGGTCTAGGCATGGCCGGGAGGCCAGCCCCCATAATCTAAGAACTAGATGTCCAAAGATGAGCTAAGGATCTAAAGTGATCAAAAGATGAAAATACAATAGCAAAAGGTCCTATTTGTAGAGAACTAGTAGCTTAGGGTTTACAAAGATGAGTAAATAATATAAAAATCCACTTTCGGGCCCACTTGGTGTGTGCTTGGGCTGAGCATTGAAGCATTTTCGTGTAGAGACTTTTCTTTGAGTTAAACGCCAGCGTTTGTGCCAGTTTGGGCGCTTAACTCCCATTCTTGTGCCAGTTCCGGCGTTTTACGCCAGAATTCTTGAGCTGACTTGGAATGCCTGTTTGGGCCATCAAATCTCGGGTAAAGTATGGACTATTAAACTTTTCTGGAAAGCCCAAGATGTCTACTTTCCAACACAATTGAGATCGCGCCAATTGGGCTTCTGTAGCTCCAGAAAATCCACTTCGAGTGCAGGGAGGTCAGAATCCAACAGCATCTGCAGTCCTTTTTAGCCTCTAAATCAGATTTTTGCTCAGGTCCCTCAATTTCAGCCAGAAAATACCTGAAATCATAGAAAAACACACAAACTCATAGTAAAGTCTAGAAAAGTGAATTTTAACTAAAAACTAATAAAAATATAATAAAAACTAACTAAAACATACTAAAAACATACTAAAAACAATGCCAAAAAGCGTATAAATTATCCGCTCATCACCCACGCGGACGCGTGACATGCGCGATCTACAGAATTTGCAGATCTCATTTCCAGCGATTTTTGGACCCTTTTGGCCCAGATCCAAATCCAAGAGGTACAGATTAGAAGTTATAAAGTGGAGCGAATGCATTCATGCGGAGGAGGACAATGAGATAGCGAGTAATTTTCACTTTTCATAGTTTAGATGTAGTTTTTAGAAAGAGAGGCTCTCTCCTCTCTCTTAGGATTTAGGATTAGGATTTCTATTAGGATTAGGAATTATCTCATCTTCATATCAGGTTCAATATTTCTTTTACTTTGTATTTCTCTTTTACTTTCAGATACTTTGATGCTTGTATTACTTATGTTGCCTATTTGGCTTATGCACCATTCATGTTAGAATTTTCTTAAATAATATAATTTGAGGTATTTTCAGATCTATGATTTTCATCTACCTTTTTATATTCTTGGCATTTAGTTGATTAATTGGTAACTCTTGAGTTGGCAAACTCATTGTCGACTGAAAATTGGAATTCTTCAAAATTAACTCGAGTTCCAATAACTCTAGCCTTTTCCAAGGAAAGACTAGGACTTGAGGAACCAAACTTATTCCATCCACTTGACTTACCTTCATAGTTAGAGGTTAACTTAGTGGGAGAAAAATCCAATTCTCATCACAATTGATAAGGATAACTGGGATAGGACTTCCAGTTTTCATCACAATTAATTCTTGCAATCTATTTCTCTTACTTAAAACCTTTTTCAAACACAAACACTATTTTTCCATAACCAATAATAAATCATACTTCCTTACAATTTCTTGAGAAGAAGACCCGAGGTTTGAATACTTCGGTTTATAAATTTATTGGGTTTTGTTACTTGTGACAACCAAAACATTTGTACGAAGGGATTTTCTGTTGGTTTAGAATCTATACTCACAACGTGACTATATTTTTACAAAATTCTTTACTAGCAAAAATCCTAACGTCACAGTCTCAATGACATCTATGGCCTCTTCAATGGTCTTCTTCTTATTTAAAGAGCCCTCTGATGAATGGTCCACGACCTTCTTTGACTCATAGGAAAGACCTTCATAGAAGATGTGTAGTTGAACCCATTCATTGAACATGTCTGGTGGGCACCTTCTTGTTAAGTCCTTAAACCTCTCCCAAGCCCCATAGAGAGTTTCACCATCTTGTTGCCTGAAGGTTTGTACCTCAGCTCTTAGTCTGTTGATTCTTTGAGGGGGGTAGAATCTTACCAAAAAAATTTTCACCACATCTTCCCAATTTGTTAAACTCTCCTTCAGGAAAGATTCCAGCCATTTAGATGCTTTGTCCCTGAGTGAAAAAGGAAACAAAAGCAATCTATAGGCATCCAGATGAACACCATTATACTTCACAGTATCACATATTCTTAGGAAGGTGGTTAGAAGTTGATTGGAATCTTCTTGGGCACTCTCTCTGAATGAACAATTATTTTGAACAAGGGTGATGAGCTGGGGTTTTAATTCAAAGTTATTGGCATGTATGGTTGGCTTCTGGATACTGCTTCCACAATTTCCTGGGTTTGGATTGATGTAAGAGCCTAGAACTATTCTCTCTTGCCCAGTATGATTCACAGGGCCTTCTCTGGCATGGTTGTGAGCTTCTCCTTCATGGTTGTTTTCCATGTTCTCCTCCATGTTTGTTTCCAACTATTCTTCTTCTTCCTCAGCACCAATAACTCTTTTCCCTCTTGCTTCCCTCCTTAATCTGAGGAAGGTCCTCTCAGGTTCCAAATCAAAGGAAGTTGAAGCTCCACTTCTTCTCCCTGTCATACACTAACAGAGCACACAGTAAGGAATGAAAGGAAGAGATTATTCTCGTTAGAGTGGCTGTTAGTATGAGTGGTGCAAATTATCAAACAGTTAGTGGGTTAATGAGAAGAATTATAAATAATAACAAAGAAAAAGAAAACAAAGAGGGGAGAGGGGATGAGGAAGAAAATAACTGAAACTAAATGTAATTGACTAGGTAAAATAAACAATCAAAAGAAAATGCTCAATCTAGTGAACTTCCAACTTAATCATTGTTGATACAAAATTAATCCCCGGCAACGGCGCCATAAACTTGATGCACGAGAACTCTCAACGAATTTCCCTTTGGCAAGTATACCAAATTATCATCAAGTAAAAACTCACAATAGAGTGAGGTCGAATCCTAGAAAGATTGATTGGTCAAGCAACTTTAGTTGGAAGGATGTGCTAGTTGAGCTAACAGAAATTGAGTTGAGAATTGCAGAAAATTAAATAGCGAAAAAGTAAAGTGCAGAAAGTAAATTGCAAAATCTTAGATGGGGAATTGGGGAGATGAGCATGAAGATACATGGCAGAAAGTAAAGAGAATGGGTATGATCAAAAATGGGGGATTTATTGGGCTTAGGAGATGTTGCATTCTCCGGATCAAATTCATTCTCATCTCTTACTCAATCAATGCATTCATTGATCTCCTTGGTAATCTTAGGTGATTGGATCCCAATTCCTTGGCAATCTAATCTCTCTAAGCTTGAACAATTGCTCAATTCCTTGATTTAATTGCTCATGGGAAGAGATGAAGTATGGTCATTGATTATACCACATGTATTTCCAAATCAAAGTGTTGGGAGGATTACATGTCACTATATCCGTCCAAACCCCAATTTGGTCTAACATGAGAAAGCATTTCTAGCATGATCTCCTCATCCCTTTTCCAAGGCTCAGAGGAGATCCAATTATGGAGAGTTTCTTTTCCAAGACAACTAACCAATTGAATTAAGATCGAAAGCTTTCTAGTAAATCAAGAGAAAAGATAGAGGAGGAATAATGAAAACTATAATTGATCCATCAAATTACAACAGAGCTCCCTAACCCAATGAAAGGGGGTTTAGTTTTTCATAGCTCTGGAAATGGAAATGGAAAATGGTAGAAAAAAATACATTCCCCCTGTAACTAGAAAAGTGCAGAAAAGTAAATATACAAGGTGTAGTTCTCCAAATTCCCAAGCTCTTTCTAGTTCAAAACTACTCCTATATATACTACTCTTCTTGATCTTCTAGTTAGTTCTTCAAGTCTTGGATATGGGCCTTTGATCTTGAGTTGAAGCAATTACAATCTTTAGTGGGCTCAGCTTTGCTTGCAGAAAAATGTGAGTTAGGCATGGACGTTAGTTAGGACGTTAGTAGTGTTAACGTTAAGTGAAAATGTGGGTTCAAGAACATTAGTGACGATCACCTTTTCTACTAATGTTCCGACCCACTAATACTCCACATTAACTTCAACGTTAGTGGCACTAACGTGACCACTAACGTTGCCATCTTGGTCCTTCGCAAACGTTCTTGGCGTTCACCTTTTTCAATAACGTTGGCTCTTGGGTCTTCTCCCCACGTTAGAGTTCACGTTAGTGTAACTAACATGACCCTTAACGTGGGCATGCCTAAGCTTTGAGAGCGTTAGTGACACTTACCTTTGTCAATAATGCTCCAAACGCCCCTCCTTCCCACGTTAGAGTTCACGTTAATTGGATTAATGTGACTACTAACGTGGTGGTGATTGCCATCTCCAACGTTAGTGACAAAGGTGAGTGTCACTAATGTTGGCCCATCATGCTTAGCTCCACGTTACTCTTCACATTAGTGGTCTTAACGTGACCACTAACATTGGCACTTCTTGGCTTAGTCCAATGTTAGTAACAAAGGTGAGTGCCACCAATGTTGGCAATTGCTTCCTCCCTCACGTTAGAGTTCACGTTAATTGGGTTAACGTGGCTCTTAACATGGCTAAATGTGCCTTTGTGGAACGTTAGTGACATTCACTTTTACCACTAACGTTGGACTCCTCTTTTCCTCCACGTTAACTACCACGTTAATGTACTTAATGTGGCAACTAACGTGGGCTATGATGGCATCAAAGGCGTTATTGACGATCACTTTTTTCATTAACGCTACAAGCTTGTCCCTATTCCACTTTAGTGGTTACATTAATTAGCTTAACGTGACAACTAACATGGCTCCTTCTTGCTTCCTTTGTCCTGAAATCAAGCAATTAAAGTGCATCAAAGCTCTGTTTCAAGTCATGAGATTATGCATCATCAATTATATCATTCAATTCCTGCCTAATTCTCATGAAATCATGTAAAGTTCACAATGTTTGCTTGAATCAATGTGTAAGTGTATTCTCATCCAAAACTTGCTTATTTACTAAGAAAATGCATGAAACTATCCTAAAATAGTAAAGAAAAGGTCAGTGAAACTGGCCAAGATGCCCTGGCATCACCTAGCCATATTAGGTCATGATCAAGGATGGATGACTCCCATAATCAGCTACCTCAAATCAAAGATACTCCCTACAGATAAGAAGGAGGCAAAGAGGTTAAAGCGAGAGGCATAATACTACACCATCATAAACAACATCTTATACAGGAGAGGGATCTCAACCCCTCTGTTGAAATGTGTACCGACCTCTAACATGAAAGAAGTTTTAGAAGAAGTACACAGCGGCATCTGTGGCAATCATCTCGGAGCACGAGCTCTTACCAAGAAAGTACTCTGAGCCAGATTCTTTTGGCCGACTTTGCAGAAAGAAGCTACCGAGTTCGTCAAGACATGTCCACCATGTTAGAAACATGCCAATTTCCACATCGCCCCATCAGAGGAACTCATCAGTGTAGCATCACCTTGGCCATTTGCAAAGTGGGGACTCGATCTCCTCGGGTGCTTCCTTCAAGGATCGGGATAGGTCAAGTTTCTCATCGTAGGGGTAGACTATTTCACAAAGTGGATTGAGGCAGAGCTCCTAGCTAACGCCACTGCTCAAAGAAGCCAAAAATTCCTATATAGAAACATTGTCACAAGGTTTAGGGTTCCTTACTCCATTACCACAGACAATGACACTCAATTCACAGATACAGGCTTTAGAAAATTGGTGGCCGACTTGAAAATAAAGCACCAATTCACATCCGTAGAACACCCGCAGGCTAATGGACAGGCAGAAGTTGCCAATAAAGTCATACTAGCCAGGTTAAAATAGAGGCTACAGGACGCAAAAGGAGCCTAGGATGAAGAGCTCCCACAAGTCCTATGGGCATATCGGACAACCCCACATTCCACCACAAAGGAATCACCCTTTCGATTGGCTTATGCAATGGAGGTAATGATACTAGTAGAAGTCGAAGAAGGATCTCCCAGAACGATCCTATACAGTGACGAAGCCAACCCCCAACTTCAAAAAGAAGAGCTCGATCTACTCCCGGAAGTCCGAGAAAGAGCTCGGATAAAAAAAGAGGCATTAAAACGTCGCATGGCCTCAAGGTACAATCAAAAGGTAGTACAGTGAAGCTTCACCAACAATGACCTCATCCTAATCCGAAATGATATTGGAACAAGTCGACCCGGAGAGGGAAAGCTGGCAGCTAACTGGAAAGGACCCTACCGAGTCACAGAGGTACTAGGAAAGGGCTACTACAAAGTGTCCAAACTCAAGGGACGAGAGCTACCAAGGTCATGGCACACCTGTGACCTAAGAAGGTATTATAGTTAAAAGGTAATAAAATGTCTTAGGACAAAGGTGCACTCTTTTTCCTGAGAAAGGTTTTTTAATGAGGCACCAAGCCAAGATCTACAAAATTACCTGACTTGAGAAGGGTAAACACCCACACACATATATATATATATATATGCATATTTTCTCTTTCAAATAAAGTTTTTTCAGATCTTCTACAAATTCTCCTTATCAAGACACATTAATCTGAAAATGCCAAAATTCATTGCCCGATTATAAAGCTACAGATCGGCAAAAGTGAAAACCAAATTCACTGCCTGACAAGGTCGACAAAACTAAAAGCCGAATTCATCCAAAGTCGGCCAAGCAAAATGCACTACCCAATTTCTACAAAATCAGCAAGATGAAAAGCGATAAAGACAGAATAATGCAAGAAGTTATCAAAAGTGATCCATAAGAAAAGACCTGATGAGGTCTTAACAAAATGGGTTGCGAGAAATAACTTAAAAGATGGACCAACATAAAGAAGTCGGACCAATAAAACAAGCAAAAGTTATAAAAAGTAAATCCATAGAGATAGAGGCCTGGCCAGCCCTGAAAATGGATTACTAGAAATAACTTTGAAGGGATCAACATGACAAAGTCGACCCGAAAAAGCTAGAAAAAGTTATAAAAAGTATTCCATAAAAAGAGACCCGACGAGTTCCAAATAAAAATGGATTACTAGAAATAACTTGGGAAGGGACTGACATGAAGAAGTCGACCCAATCTGGTTAAAGCGACAGAGTTATAAAAAGTAAATCCATAAAAAAGATATCCAATGAGATCCAAAGGGATTACTAGAAATAACTCGAGGATATCCGACAAGAAAGTCGACCAAACAGAAGGCGTGCGCTTAAAGGGACCAAGTTCAACCCAAAAAGCCATGACCACACTTACAAATATTCTATGAGAAAAATAATGAGAAAAATAATACATTGAACAAAGCTAGCCTCAAAAGCCATTTAAGCACAAAAACCGTCAAAAGATGTCGGACAACAAGATTTCCAACACTTTAAAGATTCCTGGAAGTGCCAACAAAGCTGCAAACAAGCATATCACAAAGAAACAAAGCTACTATAACAAAAGACTCAAGAGGCCACCCAAAAGTCAACCTCAAATAGCTTAAAGAAACTACTTTGTTTTTCTAAATAAGAGTTGCTAAAGAAAAGCAAGCAAAGTATCCAAAGTCAAACAAACCACCAGTTACAAAACAAGAAGAGTCAAAAGACCCACAAACCGGGCCATCAAGACAATAAACTACAAAAGATGTAAGGATTCTCCAGTGGTGGCATCCCGAGGTGAAGGAGGACGAGTCGCGAGGGTACAGTGTCAACAGTCCCATCCGACCGGTTTAGGATCTGAACATCAGAATCTGACTCGGGATGGCTGACCTCGGTTGCAGGAGTTGAAGAAGTCGGTACCACAGAAGCTTTAGTGGATGGTGCAGGAGGTGGATCTATATTTTCATCATCATCATCTGAAGCCATCAGGGACAATCTTACCATTTTCTACAATATTCTCCAAGCTGAAAAGAGACAGGTCGAGCTCCGGCACGAGAACTCGAACTTGAGCCTTCAAGTTCTGAAAAAGCAGCATTCACACTACCCATGAGATGCCCCTGGAGCTCGGTATAATCCGCTTGAATAGATTCCACCTTCTCTCTAGCCTCCATCAGCTCACTATAAGTCCAAACATAGCTCTCCCTATGTTTCTCCGCCATCTCCTCAGCCAAAGTCGTCAAAGCCACTGCAGCAGTAGCTCGAGTCTTGTCACCTTCCAACTCTTTCTCCAACTTTGCCATCTTTTTGTCAAATTCCTCCTTCAGCCCCTTAATCCTATCATACTCCGACTTGGCCTCCTCCATGAAAGCCTTTGTTGCATGAACCGGAACATCTTAAGCAGTCTGGAACAATGCCCCTCCCATATGCGCCATCTTAATGCTACTTCGCGTGATAAAATCCAAATGACAAAGAATGGAAACATCATCCGTAGGCACGACACCATAAGGAGCAATCTGATGATCAACAAACTCCACAGCATCAAAGTCGGGGGCATCAAGGTTAAAGGGCTCAATAGTCTTTTATTTCTTCTGTGGAGGACCAGTAGTAGGGGAAAAAATCGCACCAGAAGTTCGGGGAGGATCAACCAAATGAATCTGTGGAGTAGGAATCACCCTCCTCGGCCTAGAAGTACTCAAGATCGGCTTCTTAGGGGGATATGTGAGGATCCTTCCCCAATAACCCTGGCCGAGAAGTTCTGGGCAGCTGTAGCCTTCCTCGCCTTCTTGAAGGCCTTCATGGAATCATTATTCTTCATCATCTCTGAAAACACAGCAAAAACCAAGATTGCAAGTGAGAAAAAGCATGGATTGACAAAACAAACAAATAAAACAAAGGGAAAAGGCTAGTAAAGAGATCGGCAAACTACCCAATTCAGCCCGAAGAAGGGAGGGGTCCCCCAAACACTTCTTAGTATCAAGGTGGGGAGGTTCCCCCTAGCTCTCCTCCAACAGATGTACTAGAGCCTGCTCAACTTCATCTAACATCTCCTAAGAATATCTGGATACAACAATGTTCTTCTGCCAATCCAAAGGAAAGGCAGTCTCGCCATTTTCATCCAAAAAGAAGGGCCGAGCTCCTTCAACAGCTCGGACCTTGAAGAAATATTTCTTAAAATCTTTAAAAGATTCATCATACATGGCAAATACTTTCTTTCCCTGGGTAGCTCAGAAAGATACCCAAGAAGCCTTTTTCTTAGCCACCCCAGGTTTAGTCAAAACAAAGAGGTAAAGAAAAAGGGTTTGAGAGGGCTTAACGCCCAATTCTTGACACAGTAATTGAAAGATTTTTATGAAACCCCACGAGTTCAGGTGAAGTTGGGATGGAGATATATTGCACAACCACAACAAGTTGGTCTCAAAAGGAGTAAAGGGAAAGGTAATGTTCATTTGACTAAAGAAATAGTCATAGGCATAAAAGAAGGTACGTTCCCCCTGAACCGAGGTAGGAAAACAAACCCTCTCGTTGGAATCAGGGGCTACTAACTCATAATCCTTCTCTTGCTCTCGATTACTACAAATCCTGTGATGTTTCCTCAACTCCACACAATACTCAGAATTTACCACAGAAACACACATTAAGACGAAGGAGTCTAGCCAGTCCGACATGCCCTCAGGGACCTTGGAGGATGTCTCAACAATATTTTTGCGAGAAGACATGGGTCAACTAGTCTTACAGTAAAAAAAGGGAAAATGGTTACTAATCAAACAACTCGAGCAAATCAAGAAAACAGCTCAGACAAAGTGCGGATATAACTCAATCTAAGGCATACAGGACAGAAATAGCAGCAAAAGAAAACCCCAAGACTCACACCAAGGTCCAGGGACATCCTTTGGAGGCAATAACAGAGCAAGGACTCAGAAAACATTTACAAGTCTACATCTTAAAAGGCTTTAAAACAAACTTAACCACAAAATATCATCAAAGTTACCATCTTTTTACAGCCTATTAGCAAAGGAAACTACCAACATCAAACATGCCAAGTGGAAACCATCAAAAGACACAATCTTTTTCCAGAATCAAATAGTTCGTTATTCCGAAAGCTCCAAAATCAAGGAATACAGAAACAGTAACAACACACAAAGCTTTAAAAGCACCAGCTATCAGGAAAGGCAAAAAGGTGCATACAAAAGTCACTCCCAGAACACACAGTACAGCAATAAACAGACATAGCAAAAGCAGAAAGATCCAACTTTTGCCGAAGCAAAGGCCAAAACTTTCTTAAAAGAAGAAGAACATCAAAAGAGAAAGAAGACCAACCTGTAGTAAGGAGATAAATACTGAAGAGATCGAAGCAACAAACGAGGCCATGCCAAACGATCACCTCTCGAAACAAAAGAACGAAACACCAATAGTCACCTCCAAAAGCAAAGGAGAAAAATGTGAAAACTCAGGAGCAAACGAAAATGAAGAGTCACAGACAAAAGAGTGAAAGGAAGAAAGGGATGGCACTTTGGAAAAAATAAAAAATGAAACAAGAAAGAGGGAAGAAGGAAACGGCAAAAGGGAATTAATGAAATCCTTAAAAGTCCTCTCACGTTCCCTAGGAAAGCGCAATGCACAACGCAAAATAAAAGAGTGAGAAAATGCTCCGCATTCAAGCCACTAAATGGAAGCCCTACAAAACGAGATCGACAATGCTCGAGCTCGACTTTCCAAAAAGGGGGTCAAAAGTCTAAAAAGACACGACCTCCAAAGAAAGACCGAGCTCAAGCAGGGGCACCGTTCATGTCCTGGGTCGAGCTGTATGACCCGGGTTGACTGGAGACAATGCGACCGACCTCTTTAGGGCAGGATCATCCGACCTCTTCTCAAAAGAGTTCGGCCAAATCACCAGGAGAGTCCAAAAAAAGGCCCAAACAGAGGAACACGACCCAAGTCCAAAGGCAGCCCAAGCCTACAAGGATAAGGGCAGTTCCCTTAAAGATAGGAAGACTTCACTCAAAAAGATAAAGATAAGATAACTATCTTATCCCAAAAGAGGATCACTCTACAATATTATAAATACACTGGAGCACCTAGGTATAACTCATACTCTGATTCTACTAAAAATCTACTTAATACCCTTGCTAACTTAAGCATCGGAGTCCCTTACAGGTACCACCACCCTCCGGTGATGAAGGATCAGCACCACCCCCAAGTCCAACAAGTGGGACACGGTGGCTCCGACCATCATCATCAAGTCGGACACAACAGCGCCGACCAGTACAAAAGATCTCATCCGAGATCGACCTACAGTTTCAGGTAACCCTCAGAACAGAAACCGAAACCATACCTTGGCCAATTCCCGATATGAACCAAATGAGCTTTCAACCGAAATCCAACCACCAATGTAGCTCCAACAAGCACCAACAAGCCCCAAACTCACAATAATCAAGCTATATACATATAAATCACCAGAAAATCAACCTAGGGCTCAACATAAATCAAACGTTCACAAGAGATCAAAGCCTCTTACCTTTTCCAATAGATTTGGATAGCAAAACCCAAAGCTAAGCAAGGATTAGAGTGAATCTAAACCTCAAGAATCACAAAAACTCACTTAATCAAAAACCCTAGGTACCCGAAATTTTGGAGAGAAGAACTGGGAGAATTTCAAGCTTACCTCTAGAGTTTCTTGGATGGGTTTTGTAGATCTCTTCACAAGGAACGCTTAGCCGCTGACGGCACGCAAATCGGAGCTCTATAGCTCAAGATATGAGCTTGGGTAGATTGAGGTGGAAAAGGTTTTCTTCTTCCTCTCCTCCCTTTCTCAATTTCTGAAGTGTGTGTGTTTATGAGGCTAAGGTTCATTAAATGAACTTTTATATATGTTGGACTTGGGCCCAACTTGGGCTCGGTTCAACCTGTTAGTATTTTTAGCTCGTTTGGTCCAACTTCGGGCCAAACCTTTAAAATTAACGCCCGGTTTTCCATTTTTACTGTTTTTCTAAGGGTTTTGACTGTTTCTACTTTTTCTCGCGCTGCACTGGACAGACATGAACCGGTTCAACTGCCAGTTTGCGGTTTTTCATAGTTTTTCGCAGAAAACACATTTTCTGACTCAGAAAGACCCACTGAGTCCAAAAATGATATTTAAAACCTCAAATTCTCACTCTAACTTTTCGGAATCAAAATTGGGCAATATAACCACTTAATTAACCGGTTCGATTAATTGCGGTTCTTACATCGATGGTATTTTTGCTCAGCCACGCGAATGCACCAACTTTAGCGTGCCAATTACAGCAACATGCACCCACGCGTGCGCGTCGCAGCCAAATCTCCAAAGATCCATTCCTCATGTTCCTTCCACTTGTGCATGCTTCCTTTCTCTCTTCTAAGCCATTCTTGCCCTATAAACTCTGAAATCACTTAACAAATATATCACGTCATCGAATGGTAATAGAAGAGGATTAAAATATAGCATAATTAAGGTCAAAGAGGCATGTTTTCAACCATGAAACAAAATTGGGAAGGAGACACAAAACCATGCATTTTATATGAATAAGTGTGAAAGAATATTGATAAAACCCCCAAATTCTACATAAGATAAATCCTAAAATTGGGGTTTATTAACTGTATCACAGATTTGCAGGAAATTACAGATAAATAAGTTTGGATCTTCCTGTGTGAGTCCATAAAACGGACAATTTTGTTGCATCAGAGTAATGAGATGAGACTTCAACTCAAAATTATTAGCAGCCACACGGGGTACAACAATACTATTGCCATAGAAAGTGGGAATAGGAGCAGTGTATGAGCCAATTATCCTTCTAGGTTGCTGATGAGCGGATAATTTATACGCTTTTTGGCATTATTTTTACATAGTTTTTAGTATGATTTAGTTAGTTTTTAGTATATTTTTATTAGTTTTTAAGAAAAATTCACATTTCTGGACTTTACTATGAGTTTTTGTGTTTTTCTATGATTTTGGGTATTTTTTGGCTGAAATTGAGGGACCTGAGCAAAAATCTGATTCAGAGGCTGACAAAGGACTGCTGATGTTATTGGATTCTGACCTCACTGCACTCGAAATGGAATTTTTAGAGCTATAGAAATCCAAATGGCGCGCTTTTAATTGCGTTGGAAAGTAGACATCCAGTGCTTTCCAGCAATATATAATAGTTCATACTTTGCCCGAGTTTAGATGATGCAAACGGGTATTTAACGCCAACTTTCTGCCCTATTCTGGCGTTAAATGCCAAAAACAAGTTGCAAAGCATAGTCAAACGCCAGAAACAAGTTACAAACTAGCGTTCAACTCCAAGGAAGACCTCTACACATGAAAGCTTCAATGCTCAGCCCAAGCACACACCAAGTGGGCCCGGAAGTGGATTTCTACATCATTTACTCATTTTTGTACCCCTAGTAACTAGTCTAGTATAAATAGGACTTTTTACTATTGTATTTTCATCTTGGTATCTATCTTTGATCAGTTTATGTGATCTTAGACATTGGGGGGCTGGCCTCACGGCCATGCCTGGACCTCTATCACTTATGTACTTTCAACGGTGGAGTTTCTATACACCATAGAATAAGGGTGTGGAGCTATGTTGTTCCTCGAGTATTAATGCAATTACTACTGTTTTCTGTTCAATTCATGCTTATTCTCATTCTAAGATATTTATTCGCACTTCAACCTGATGAATGTGATGATCCGTGACACTCATCACCACTCTCACTTATGAACGCGTGCCTGACAAACACTTCCATTCTACCTGCGAAAGCTAGAGTGTGTATCTCTTGGATTCCTGGTCCACAATGCATGGTCGCCTCTCCTCACAATAGAGCCTTCCATTCCGTGAGATCAGAGTTTTCGTGGTATAAGCTAGAATCCATTAGCAGCATTCTTGAGATCCGGAAAGTCTAAACCTTGTCTGTGGTATTCCGAGTAGGATCCGAGATGGGATGACTGTGACGAGCTTCAAACTCGCGACTGTAGGGCATGGTGACAGACGCAAAAGGATAGTAAATCCTATTCCTACACGATCGAGAACCAACAGCTAATTAGCCATGTAGGAAACCGTAGATGACCTTTTTCACTGAGAGGATGGGAAGTAGCCATTGTCAATGGTGACGCCCTACATACAACTTGCCATAGAAAGGAGTATGAAGGATTGGATGAAGACAGTAGGAAAGCAGAGATTCAAGAGGGATAAAGCATCTTCGTACACTTATCTGAAATTCCCACCAATGATTTACATAAGTATCTCTATCTTTATTTTACGTTCTATTCATCTTTTAATTATTAAAACTCTCTAACCATTTGAATCTGCCTGACTGAGATTTACAAGGTGACCATAGCTTGCTTCAAGCCGACAATCTCTGTGGGATTGACCCTTACTCACGTAAGGTTTATTACTTGGACGACCCAGTGCACTTGCTGATTAGTTGTGCGAAGTTGTGAAGAAGAGTGATATTACAATTGTGCGTACCAAGTTGTTGGCGCCATTGAGATCACAATTTTGTGCACCATGTTTTTGGCGCTGTTGCCGGGGATTGTTCGAGTTTGGACAACTGATGGTTCATCTTGTTGCTCAGATTAGGTAATTTTCTTTTTATTTCAACCTCTATTTTGTTTTCAAAAAATTTTTAAAAATCTTTCAAAATTTTTCCTATTTTTCATTTTTCCAAATTAATTTCGAAAAATCCAAAAAAATTAATAAAATCATAAAAAACAAAAATATTTTGTGTTTCTTATTTGAGTCTAGAGTCAATTTTAAAGTTTGGTATCAATTGCATATTTTTATTTTTCTCAAAAATTTTTGAAAACTCATGCATGGTGTTCTTCATGATCTTTAAGTTGTTCTTGGTAAGTCTTCTTGTTTGATCTTCATATTTTCTTGTTTTGTGTCTTTTGTTGTTTGTCATATGCATTTTTAGTTTGTTAGTGTCTAAACATGAAAAATTTCTAAGTTTGGTGTCTTGCATGTTTTTCTTTTCTTAAAAAATTTTTCAAAAATAAGTTCTTGGTGTTCATCATGATCTTCAAAGTGTTCTTGGTGTTCATCTTGACATTCATAGTTTTCTTACATGCATCATTGATTTTGATCCAAAATTTTCATGTTTTGGGTCATATTTGTGTTTTTTCTCTCTCCTCATTAAAAATTCAATAATCAAAACATATCTTTCCCTTATTTTTCTCATAAATTTCGAAATCTTTGGGTTGACTTAGTAAAAAATTTTTAAAATAAGTTATTTCTTGTTAGTCAATATTTCATTTTTAAAAATCTTATATTTTCAAAATTTTTTCAAAAATCAAATCTTTTTCATTTTTTCTTTTATTTGTCCGAAAATTATTTTAATTGATGTTCAAAATCTTTTTTTATCTTTATTTCATAATTTTTGAAAACTTTACTAACAATTAATGTGCTTGATTCAAAAATTTGAAGTTTGTTACTTTCTTGTTAAGAAAGGCTCAATCTTTAAATTCTAGAATTATATCTTTTAGTTTCTTGTTAGTCAAGTAATCAATTTTAATTTTAAAAATCCAATCTTTTCCAAAATAAATTTCAATCATATCTTTTCAATGATATCTTTTTTTTTTCAAATCATATCTTTTTCAAAAATTTGATTTCGAAAATCTTTTCTAACTTCCTATCTTTTCAAAATTGATTTTCAAATCTTTTTCAACTAACTAATTGATTTATTTGTTTGTTTTACTATTTCTTATCTTTTTCAAAACCACCTTTCTCTTTTTCAAAATTCTTTTTAATTAACTAATTGTTTTAAATTTTAATTTTATTCTATTTCTTCTCCTAATTTTCGAAACTAACATCATAAATAAAATAAAAATAAAAATATTTCTCCTCTCTCTTTTTTTAATATTCGAATTTTCTATCTCTCTCATCTCCTTCTATTTATTTATTTATCTACTAACACTTCTCTTCTACTCATAATTCGAACCCTCTTCTCTTCTCTCTCTGTGTTCGAATTTTTCTTCTTCTATTCTTTTTTTCTTCTACTCACATAAAGGAATCTCTATACTATGACATAGAGGAAAACCTTACAGAGAAAACCTTACAGAGAATCTCGAAAAAGAATTAGAGATGGCCGAACCCAATAACAATGGTGGAGGTGCAAGGAAGATGCTTGGTGACTTCACTGCACCAAATTCCAACTTCCATGGAAGAAGCATCTCAATCCCTATCATTGGAGCAAACAATTTTGAGTTAAAGCCTCAATTAGTTTCTCTGATGCAACAGAATTGCAAATTTCATGGACTTCCCTCAGAAGACCCTTTTCAGTTCTTAACTGAATTTTTGCAGATCTGTGATACTGTTAAGACCAATGGAGTTGATCCTGAGGTCTATAAGCTTATGCTTTTCCCTTTTGTTGTAAGAGACAGAGCTAGAACATGGTTGGACTCTCAACCTAGAGATAGCCTAAACTCTTGGGATAAGCTAGTCATAACTTTCTTAGCCAAGTTCTTTCCTCCTCAAAAGCTGAGCAAACTTAGAGTGGATGTTTAAACCTTCAGACAGAAAGAAGGTAAATCCCTCTATGAAGCTTGGGAGAGATACAAGCAACTAACCAAAAAGTGTCCTTCTGACATGCTTTCAGAATGGACCATCCTGGAAATATTCTATGATGGTCTGTCTGAATTGTCTAAGATGTCATTGGACCACTTTGCAGGTGGGTCTATTCACCTGAAGAAAATGCCTACAGAAGCTCAGGAACTCATTGACATGGTTGCAAATAACCAGTTCATGTACACTTCTGAAAAGAATCCTATGAGTAATGGGACGCCTCAGAAGAAGGGAGTTCTTGAAATTGATGCTCTGAATACCATATTAGCTCAGAACAAAATGTTGACTCAGCAAGTCAACATGATTTCTTAGAGTCTGAATGGATTGCAAAATGCATCCAGCAGTACTAAAGAGGCATCTTCTGAAGAAGAAGCCTATGATCCTGAGAACCCTACAATAGCAGAGGTGAATTACATGTGTGAAGCCTATGGAAACACCTATAATCCCTCGTGGAGAAATCATCCAAATTTCTCTTGGAAGGATCAACAAAAGCCTCAAAAAGGCTTTAATAATGGTGGAAGAAACAAGTTTAGCAACAGCAAGTCTTTTCCATCATCTTCTCAACAACAGATAGAGAATTCTGAGCAGAGTCCCTCTAACTTAGCAAACATAGTCTCTGATCTATCTAAGGCCACTCTAAGTTTCATGAATAAAACAAGGTCCTCCATTAGAAATTTGGAGGCACAAGTGGGCCAGCTGAGTAAAACAGTCACTGAAACTCCTCCTAGTACTCTCCCAAGCAATACAGAAGAGAACCCCAAAAGAGAGTGCAAGGCCATAACCTTACTTAATTTGGCCGAATGCACAGAGGAGGAGGAGGACATGAATCCCAGTGAAGAAGACCTCTTGGGATGTCCTCTGGACAAAAAGGAGTTTCCAATTGAGGAATCTAAGGAATCTGAGGCTCACCTAGAGACCATAAAGATTCCATTAAGCCTCTTTTTACCATTCATGAGCTCTGATGACTATTCATCTTTTGAAGAAGATGAAGACATTGTTGAAGGGAAAGTTTCCCAATATTTAGGAGCAATCATAAAGCTGAATGCCCAGCTATTTGGTAATGAGACTTGGGAGGATGAGCCTCCATTGCTCATTAATGAACTGAATACCTGGGTTCAGCACACTTTACCTCAAAAGAAACAGGATCCTGGTAAATTCCTAATTCCATGTACCATAGGCACCATGACCTTTGAGAAGGCTCTGTGTGAACTGGGGTCAGGCATAAATTTAATGCCACTCTCTGTAATGGAGAAACTGGAAATTTTTGAGGTACAGGCTGCCAAATTTTCATTAGAGATGGCAGATAATTCTATGAAAAAGGCTTATGGACAGGTAGAGGACATGCTAGTAAAGGTCAAAGGCCTTTACATCCCTGCCAATTTCATAATCCTAGACACTGGGAAGGTTGAATATGATTCCATCATCCTTGGAAGACCCTTCCTAGCCATAGCAAATGCTGTGATTGATGTGGACAGAGGAGAGTTGGTCCTTCAATTGAATGAGGACTACCTTGTGTTTAAAACTCAAGGATCTCCCTTTGCAACTATGGAGAAGAAGCATGAAAAGCTTCTCTCAATACAGAGTCAAACAAAGCCCACAGAGCCAAACTCTAAGTTTGGTGTTGGGAGACCACAACCAAACTCTAAGTTTGGTGTTGAACCCCCATATTCAAACTCTAAGTTTGGTGTTGGGAGGTACCAACAATGCTCTGAATATATGTGAGGCTCCATTAGAGCCCACTGTCAAGCTATTGACATTAAAGAAGCGCTTATTGGGAGGAAACCCAATTTTTATTATCTATGTTATTTCATGTTATTTTCTTTTTTTTAGGTTGATGATCATGTGGAGTCACAAAAACATGTGGACAACATGTGGACACTATAGGCCAAATCAGGCCGAGTAAAACACAAATAAATCAGTCTTCCAACAAGTCGATGATATATGCTAGGATCGGATAAAAGAGAACCTGTAGCTGACCTCCGGTCGATGATTCTCTTCGCACGGTGTTGCTACAGGTTTAGCACCTAGAAGTCCTGTTTTGGTGATTATGTCCAAAGCATATTTTCTTTGGCACAGAAAGATTCCAGTCGGAGATCTGGCAACCTCAACTCTCAAGAAGTATTTCATCTGACCTAAATCTTTCATGTGAAAAATGTGTGTAAATACTCTTTGAAACATTGAATTGCAGCACCATCATTTTTTGCAATTACAAGGTCATCAATATATTCCAAAACTACCAATTGCATGTTATTGTGGTGAAGGCTAAACAAGGAATGGTCCTTTGGGATTGCTTGAAACCATATCGAAGGAAAGCAGATGAAAGTTTTGCAAACTAGTATCGTGGAGCTTGTCGTAGTTCGTAGAGAGATTTCTGAAGTTTACAAACCAGTCCTTGTTGAGACACTTGAAAACCAGGGGGAAGCTTCATGTAAATGTTCTCATCAAGTTCTCCATAAAGAAATGCATTGTGGACATCCATTTGGGGAGTTTCCAATCCTGGGCTGCTGCCACTGCGAGTGTTGTGCGAATTGTTACCATCTTTACCACTAGAGAAAATGTTTCATTGTAATCCAAGCCTTTCACTTGATTATTTCCCAAAATTACTAGTCTTTCTTTAAACCTTTCTATTGTCCCGTCAGAGTTGTATTTAATTTTATAAACCCACTTACACCCATGTGCTTTCTTTCCTGGAGGAAGGGTTGTGAGCTTCCAAGTGTCATTAAGTTGAAGTGCACGAATTTCTTGGGACATCGCTTCGCGCCAATGCTCATCTCTAACTGCTTGAGAAAAAAATAAAGGCTCTTGTTCTGTCTGGATAGAGGCAAAAAAATTGTGGTGTTGTTTGGAAAAGGAATTATAATTCACAAAATTTTGTATAGGATAGGACACACCTGAGGATTTTGATGAAGAGAGAGGTTGGTCGGTAGGGCCTATTGCTATCGTAGTAGCAGAGAGAAAATTGCACAACCTGACTGAGGGTGTCTTCATGCGGTGATCCCGACCAAGTGGAACGTCCATCGTGACTAGTGGTAGATCAGAAATCGGCGTTGTTTCTACTACACTTGGTTCTGATGCATCGTCAATGATGTACTCTTTAATCTCTTCATTGAGCTCATGTCCCCCTTGTTGGTCAATAGGTTCTTCAATAAGGGAGTCCCCAGCACAGTCATTCAAGTGTGGAGTACTGGTCTCGTTGTGTGTGTTTTCTTCAACAATTCTTTCTGTCATAGGAGGTCCAATATCTTCAATCGTTGGTTCCAAAGCCTGATCCGCTTTAAAGGGAAACACATCTTTAACAAAATGAACGTCACAAGAAACAAAGAAAACTTCTTTTTCCAAGTCAAATAGTTTCCAACCTTTTTGTCCAAAAGGATACCTAACAAACACATATTTTCAACTACGGCTGGCAAATTTGTCCCGTTGCCTATTCTGATTTTGAACATAACACAAAGAGCCAAAAACCCGCAAGTGCTCATAACTTGGAATTGTTCCATGAAAAACCTCATACAGAGTCTTGCCCTTCAATACTGAGGATGGGGTAAGATTAATTAAATAGCCAGCAGTTAAGACACATTCTCCCCAAAACTGGATAGGAAGATTGCCTTGAAAATGTAATGATCTAGCAACATTGAGAATATGTCAATATTTGCACTCCACTCGTCCATTTTATTGCAGTGTATTAACACATGACGATTGGTGAACAATGCCTTGTTGTAGGAAGTATTGTTTTAAACACATGAATTCCGTTTCATTATCAGATCGCACCATTTTAACATATTTGTTATATTGGCATTCAACCAAAGTGAAAATTTTTTTCAATTATTGATACCTTAGCCTTTTCTTTCAACAAATATATCCAAACTCCTCGTGAACAATTATCCACAATAGATAAAAAATACGAAGCACCACACGAGGAGGGAGTTCTATAGGGTCCCCACAAGTCACATTGGATTAAATAAAAAATATTAGAAGGTTGATAGTCACTCAAAGAAAACTTATCTCTTGTTTGTTTAGATTTTTCACAAATTTCACAAATCTCATTGGCTATATATTTTTCACTTACATTACGGAGCATTTACACAATTTGAAATGATGGATGCCCTAGTCTCTTATGCCAAAGTGCTAGTTGATTCTCTGTTCTAATATGACAAGCTTGAATCTTGTATGCCCCACGATATCAATAGAGCCCATCCTTCCGCTCACCTGCTCCAATCAGCGTCCTCGAAGTGCGGTCCTATATGACACAAAATTTATCAGTGAATTGTACTAAACAATGTTCTTCATCTGTTAATTGAGAAACTGAGAGTAAGTTGCATTTTAATTGGGGGACATAGAGAACATTTTTCAATTTAAGTCCTCCTTCAAGTATCACTGTTCCTTGCTTGCACGCTATCACCTGCTCTCCATCCGGTAAACCTACTGGATACCCGCGTATAGTTTTCTTTTCACATAAATTTTTCAGGGTTCCAGTCATGTGGTTGGAAGATCCACTATCAATGATCCATAAATCAAAAATTCTCTTACCAGTCATTTTCTTGGAGTCATTTGGTTTTTGCTTGTTTATCATATCTACCAAAACTTGTCATTGTTCATTAGTCAATCCTGACATCTTACGTCTCGTGTCTTCCATGTTGGTAGCATACCTACCACTTTCATCAGTGTGCCACATGTGCACGCGCTGGAATTCCTTGAGTACGCGTGCCTTGTCGTCCGTAGCCTTTACCACCGTCTCTTTCTTCATTCCTTGGTCAATCGCTCCACCATTCTGGATATCCTACAATCTGAAAGCACCCTTTAACATCATGCCCACTTTTGCCACAATGAGAGCATATTGTTGATTTTTGCGTAGGATCTCTGATAAACCATTATTTTATGATTTATATTGTGTTTAATTGTGTGGTTTTATCAAGTCTGCACCCACTTATTCATATGATTTGCATGTATTTACAATTCCTTCCCAAAATTGTTCTATGATTGAAAACTTGCTTCCTAAAGATGTTTTAATTGTATATTTTTATTCTCCTTTATACCATTCAATGTCGTGATCTATGTGTTAAGTGTTTCAGGCTTCATAGCGCAATAATGGCTTAGAGAATGGAGAGGAAGCTTGCAAAAATAGAAGGAACACAAGAAATTAAGGAGATGGCCAGCGAGAAGCGACGCGGAAGCATGGCTCATGCATCCGCGCGAATTGGAGAAAATCACAGCGGCGCAAATGCGTGCTTGACGCGAGCGTGTGGATTGGAATCTGAATGAGTGACGCAAATGTGTGGACGACGCGCACGTGTGGAAAGAAAAAACGCTGGATGACGCGAACGCGTGGACGATGCAATCGCGTGACGTGCGCGATCTGCAGAATTTACAGAAATCACTGGCGTGGATTTTAGGCCGCGTTTTAACCCAGTTTTTGGCCCAAAAACGCAGATTAGAGCCAGGGAACATGCAGAGACTGAGGACATTCTGATTCCGCATAATTTTAGTTTTTGTTTTTAGATCTAATTTTACTCCTCCTCTAGGTTTTCTCACTACACATTCATAGTTCTTAGAATTTTGTTTTATTGCTTTTTGGATTGGGATATTGAAAAGAGTTACTACCTTCGCCAATACTTCATCATTCTAGTTTGTTTCCTTACTTTTCACTTACTCTTTCATATCCTTAATTTGTCCAGAGTTACAATTGGATTATTTTTATAATTTATTAATATAAGAACCATTTTTAATTTTAATTTATCTTTTTTATTATTGTTTATCATGTCTTTCTTTATTTTTCTTTTTAATTTTGTGAAGTTTACATTCATGATAATGGAGTAGTCCTCTAACTTGATTGGGAGTTGATTAAAAGGAGAACCTTGAGTTGGAATACTCAAGAGCTAAATTTTAATTGGGTTTATTGTTGGCTAGCTCTCTAGTCACTAACACTAATCCTTTCCAAGGGAGAGGATTAGAACTTGTGAATAGAATTAGACTTCCAACTTACTTGACTTTCCTTTACACAGTAAAGGATAACTAAGTAGAAACAACCTTCAATTATCAATTGATCTTGAGAGAAATCTAACAAGGATAGAACTTCCGATTAATCTTCTCCCGGTCAAGGTTTTTATTTGAATTACATAAATTCTCTAATTTAATTTCCTGTTTATCAAACTCAAAAAAAACATTTTCGAAAACCTCTGATTAATAAAATAGCACATCTTTCTGCAACTCGTTGGGAGACGACTTGGGACTCATACTCCCAGTATTTTTATTCTAATTATGTGACAACCCTTCTAAATTGATGAGAGGATTTTTGTTGGTCAAGAACTGTACTTGCAACGTATCTCTTACATTAATTTCTTAATCTGTCAATTTTCGCCACGTCAATTTTTGGCGCTGTTGCCTGGGAGTTGCAATAGTGTGCTAATTTATTGATTGGAATTTATTTGCATTTTATTTTATTTTGTCTTTATCACCATGAGCTGTGTGTTTCTTTCGTTGAATGACGCATTCATTGCCTGATCCGAGCTTAGCCGCTTTTGATCCTGAAATTGAAAGAACTATTTCATGTTTTAGGCAAGCTCGATGTCGGTTAGCCTCTGAGGGTGGTGAAGTGATTGTCATCGATTTACCAGTCTCATTTGTGGGTGAATTTGAACTGCCATTTGAGGAAGAAACAAGCTCCTCTACTACTGATTTGGTTGACTCACATGCAGGTAACATGGTAGCACCTAGGAGAGTTACTATCCAGGAAGCTGGAGCCCCAGATTTTACACTGTAACCATATGAAGTGCATCACCTAGCGGTGGCTGCAGATTTTGAACTAAAGACTGCGCTACTCAACTTGATGCCCAAGTTTCATGGCTTACCTACTCAAGAGCCTATCAAGCACCTTAGGGATTTCCAAACAGCCTGTTCTACTGTTTAGCGTGATGGCACAGATGAAACTTCTATTCTGTTAAAAGACTTCTCATTCTCTCTTGAGGAAAATGCGAGAGAGTGGTACTACACTCAACTTGGAGCGACTGTTGCTAACTGGGATAGGCTTAGAAGAGAATTTTTGGAAAAATACTTTCCAGCTGAAGTTACTGATAGATTGAGAAAAGAAATTTTCATGAAGTATTGCTCGGCTACTTCCCACATGGCATGAAGCCTCAAGATAAGACCACATTGGAAGGTGCTAACAATGGGTCTATGAAAAAGTACAAGACCACTGATGAAGCATGGCAATTGATCAGCGACTTAGCTGAATCCAGTAGGAATCAAAGGCCGAGGCAAAGCCACTCAAAAGCTGTTGTAGAGGTATCCTCTAGTAGAAAGACTACTGCTCTAAGTCAGAGTATATGTGAAATGACCAACTTACTAAAGCAGATGCAGTTCAGTCAACAACAAGCTCAACAAACTCAGCCTCTCCCACCACAACAAAACCAACAGCTGGTTCCACAAAGAGTATACGGGATCTGTGCTGATTATAGTCATTATATTGATGAATGCCCGCAGCTCCAACAGGAAGATAATACTATGGCAGACACTCACAACTTCTATGACTGCCCGAATCAAGGATATAATCAACAAGGTGGTAACTACAACCAGGGTGGCAATTATAGCCAAAACTGGAGGGACAACTTTAACAGAGGAGGCAGAGACAATAATAGAAATCAGAGGTAGAATAATAATAACAACACCAGATAGCAGAATCAGAACCAACCTTATAGAGCACCTCACCTAAGACAGTTCCAAGGACCCCAGCACAACCAACAATAGGTTCCTCAAATCACTTATTCTAATTCCTCATCGAGTGACGAGATGCTCCGTTCTCTTGTGCAGGGACAACAAGACATGCAGGCACAGCTGAACTCTACTTTGAATAGCTTGACTACAACTTTACAAGCTCTCGTCTCCCGGATGGATTTACCACCTAATCCCACACATCAACCTTCAAGCCCCAGTGGAATTCCTTCTCAACCTTTACCCAATCCCAAGGGTATCATCAATGCCATCACCTTGAGGTCCGAAACCACATTACAGGAGAGGAACCATGAAGAGCCAAGCCCACCAGAACACACTCCAGTTGAAGATGTAGTGGAAGTGAAAAATGCTGAAGAGGAAGAGGACGTACAAGACATAGTTGAAGAAGAGGAAGCTCAACTACAGAATGAAGCACCAAAGGATGCTGAAGCCGCAGATAACGCCCATCCTATCCCTTTTCCACAACTCGTAAGGAAGCCCAGGAAGCAGATGGAACTTGATCCCAAAATGGTAGAAATATTCAAAAAGGTTGAGGTAACTGTTCCCCTTTTTGATGTTATTCAGCAAGTATCTAAATACACAAAGTTTCTAAAGGATTTATGTATACATAAAGATAAAATTAATAAATTAGAAACTATTCCTTTAGGTAGTTCTATCTCTGCTTTAATGGAAGGTATACCTGAAAAATGTAGTGATCCAGGTCCATGTATGGTTAACTATACCATTGGAGGTGTGATATTTTCTGACTGCATGTGTGATTTAGGAGCGTGTGTTAGTATAATGCCTTTGTCTATGTATAATACCTTAAGGCTCCCTCCCTTAAAATGGTCAGCAGCTCGTTTTGTGTTAGCAGATAAAAGCATTATTACAGTGGTTGGAATTGTTGAAGATGTATTAGTGAGCATTAATGGGCTCACATTTCCCATTGACTTCTATATCCTGGAAATGCCCCCTAATGACTCAGGGAGGCCATCATCAATCCTGTTTGGAAGACCATTCCTGAAGACTTCAAAGTTCAAGATGGATACATTCTCAGGAACTTACTCTTTTGAGATAGATGGCAGAATAGTGAAGTTCAGTTTAAATGAAGCTATGAAGCACCCTCCGGAAGATCATTCTATCTCCCAGTGTGACATCATTGATGAAACTATAGCTGAAGTTCACCAGGAAGAATTAGAAGAGAAGTACATCGGGAAAGGTCTGAGTGTGGGGACACTTTCTGAAGACAATGAGAGCACTTTGCCATTATCACCAGCTCCAGATGATCCAGAACCTGGCTATGAGCGGAAAATAGAATTAAAGCCCCTCCCTCCACACCTCAAGTACGCTTACCTTGAGGACGAGCAGAAGTTCCCAGTTATCATTGCAAGGGAACTTACTTCCCAACAAGAAGACCAACTACTCAGTGTGCTGAAAAAACATAAGAAAGCGATTGGATGGAGCTTGGCGGATATAGTAGGCATCAACCCTCAAGTTTGTGAGAACAGAATATTCTTAGAAGAGGGAGTAAAGCCTGTTCGTCAACCTCAAAGAAGATTGAATCCCACCATCTTAGAAGTTGTCAAGAAAGAAGTGACCAGGCTACTTGAAGCAGATATCATTTACCCCATCTCAGATAGCGAATGGGTTAGTCTAATACAAGTAGTGCCCAAGAAGTCTGGAATCACAATAGTAAGGAATGAGCATGGAGAGCTTCTGACAACTAGAGTGCAGAATTCATGGAAAGTTTGAATTGACTATAAGCATCTCAACCAAGCCACTTGTAAGGATCATTACCCCTTGCCATTCATTGATCAGATGCTTGATCGCCTGTTAGGTAAATCCCATTATTGCTTTTTAGATGGTTATAAAGGCTATTTTCAAATTCATATAGCTCCTGAAGATCGGAAAAAGACTACTTTTACATGTCTTTTTGGAACTTATGCTTATAAGAGAATGCCCTTTGGAGGTTTTTATGGATGATTTTAGTGTATATGGTGATTCATTTAGCCTTTGCTTGGATAGTTTATCTAGAGTGTTGGATAGATGTGTTAGTACAAACCTTGTATTGAATTTTGAAAAATGTCACTTTATGGTAAAACAAGGGATTGTACTATGACATGTTGTGTCTGGCATTTCTGTAGATCCAGCAAAGGTGGATGTTATTTCCAGTTTACCTTACCCTCCTCCGTGAGGAAAGTTCGTTCGTTCCTTGGCCATGCAGGTTTTTACAAGAGATTTATTAAGGACTTCAGTAAGGTAGCATTGCCTTTATCCAGATTGCTGCAGAAAGATATTGAGTTCGAGTTTAGTGAAAGTTGTAAGCAAGCTTTTGATAAGCTGAAAACCTCCCTGACTCAAGCTCCAATTGTGAGAGGACCAAACTGGAGTCAGCCATGTAAATTATGTGTGATGCTTCCAATCATGCAGTAGGAGCGGCGCTGGCTCAGCGTGAAGGTAAGGATCCTTTTGTAATTGCTTATGCGTCTAAGACTTTAGACCCTGCTCAGTATAATTACACTACTACTGAGAAAGAGCTTCTTGCTATTGTTTTTGCTCTGGATAAATTCTGAGCCTATTTACTTGGTGCTAAAGTAGTAGTGTACTTAGACTATGCAGCTCTAAAATATCTATTGGATAAAAAGGAATCCAAACCAAGGCTTATACGTTGGATACTGCTACTACAAGAATTTGATTTAGAAATTAAGGATAGGAGTGGTACCCAGAATCTAGTTGCAGACCACTTGAGTCGCCTTGAGCACATTAAGGATGACTCCTCTCCTATAGATGATAATTTTCCATTTGATAACCTGTAAGCAGTATCTGAAGTAGTCCCTTGGTATGCACCTATAGCTAATTATCTAGTTAGCCACACTTTTCCTCCAAATTTTACTAAGTATCAAAGAGACAAGCTGAAAAGCGAGTCCAAATATTATATATGGGATGATCCATATTTATGGAGGTGTGGTACTGACCAGGTAATTAGACGGTGTGTGCCTCAATCAGAATTTCAGTCCATTTTAAAGGCCTGCCACTCATCTGAGAGTGGAGGACATTTTGGCCCTCAAAGAACAGCTAGAAAAATTCTAGACTGTGGATTTTAGTGGCCTACGCTTTTTAAAGACGCTGCTGAATTTTGTAAATCTTGTTTCCCTTGCCAAAGGTTTGGTAATATATCCAAGAGGGATGAGATGCCTCAACAAATTATGCTTTTCTGTGAAATTTTTTATGTTTGGGGCATTGACTTCATGGGTCCATTTCCAAATTCTAATGGTTATTTTTATATATTGTTAGCTGTAGATTACGTTTCTAAATGGGTGGAAGCAATTCCTAGCTGCACTGATGATGCTAACACTGTTGTTTCCTTTGTTAGAAACCATATCATTTGTCGTTTTGGATCACCACGAGCAATCGTGAGCGATCAAGGCACCCACTTTTGTAACAGGAGACTAACAGGATTATTGAAAAAGCATGGGATAATTCATAAAGTAGCAACAGCCTACCATCCCCAAACTAATGGGCAAGCTAAGGTATCTAACAGAGAAATAAAGCGTATATTGCAGAAGATAGTCAAACCTCATAGAAAAGACTGGAGCACCAAGCTACAAGATGCACTCTGGCATACAGAACAGCATACAAGACACCCATTGGGATGAGTCCCTTCCGCTTAGTTTATGGAAAAGCCTGTCACCTCCCAGTTAAGGTAGAGTACAAAGCCTTTTAGGCAGTGAAAGAGTGCAACATGGGATTTGAGAAAGCCGGAGTTGAAAGGAAGTTGCAACTACAAGAATTAGAAAGCCTTCGCCTAGAAGCTTATGAGAACTCCAGGTTGTACAAGGAAAAGATAAAGGCTATGCATGATAAGCACATTAAGAGGAGAGAGTTCCAACCTGGGGACTTAGTCCTCCTTTACAACTCCAGACTGAGGCTCATGCCAGGCAAGTGTCAAGATGGGAAGGTCCCTATAGAGTAGAGAAGGCCGAGCCATACGGAGTTTTCCACCTGATTCATCCTTCAAGCTCTAAATTCATCAAAGTCAATGGACATCGCTTAAAGCTATATCATGGTGAGAAGATGAAGAAAAACAAGGAGCTAGAGATCTTCCTCTTGGAGGATCCACCAACAGCAGAAGACTGAGCTAGTGGAGCGTCCAACTTAATGACATTAAAGGAAAGTGCTGCGTGGGAGACAACCCACCATGGTATGATCGTTCCTTTCTCTTTTTTTCGTTTTCATTTTCAATAACTCTTCTCATTATTAGTACATATAGTTTGCATCTTCATTTGCACATTGCATAAAAAAAAGAAAAAGAAGTGCACGCGATGCGACAGCATCGCCGACGCGTTCGCGTCATATGTGCGTTGGGAAGAAAACTAGATTGAACAGAGAGTCCCGCAAAAGTGTGGCAAGAGACATGCCTTTGGCAAAAACTCGCCCACGCGACCGTATCACTGACGCATTCGTGTCGTTTGCGAAATATCCTCCCCACGCATCTGCGTCACTCACGCAAACGCGTGGCCTTGTAAAATCGACGTAAATGGGTGCATGGCAGAGAGTTATGACGGAGTAGGGTTGGACTCGTGCTAGAAGCACAAGCCCTACCACGCGAACGCGTGCCTCACGCGTCTGCATCATTCTTCAAAAATAGCCATTCACGCGATCACGTCACCCACGCGAACGCGTCACCCTAAAATTTGGCAAAATGAGTTTCAAATAGAGAGTCGCGCGAATGTAAGGCTTCTCTCACGCCAATAGCACAAATTAACTCACGCGACAGCATGACTTACGTGTTCGTGTCACTTGAAAACACCGCACACCATGCGACCGCGTCACTCACGCGTCCGCGTCACATGCGCGCACAGCTTATCTAGATCAGCCAAATATCTTATCTTTTCTTCCCCAAATCCTAATTTTTCTTACCCCTTCTTATTTCTTTCTTCTTCCTTCTTCCTTCTTTCTCACTTTCTACTTCCTCTTTTTCACCACCATTATCAAGGTTTTTCTTTTCTTCTTCCCTCTTTACTTTTCTATTCTTATTCTTATTTTTATGTTTTCTTCTTCTTTTTCTTTTTACTTTCATTATATATGTTTTCTTTTTCCTTTTTCTTTTTAAACCTTTCTTTATTGGTGTTGGAAATTTATTTGGGTCTTTATTTTCTGTATTTTGCTGTGATTATTAATGAATTGTTTGACAATTATATATTACTTTTTATAGGGTTGCTTGTATGTTCAATTTAATACTTTTAATACCTTATTTACCATGCATGCAAAGTGTTTGTGAAAAAACCCGTATGGCGTCATGCACTACTTTTATGTTATCCCACTTTAATGCCTGTTTTTCACAAATACCCCTTTTATATTTTATTAATTAAATATAATTGTCCATACAAACATATTGTTAGTTTGACAGACTTGGTAATCTAACTTGGACATTGAATGCTTGATCCATGCTACTCATGCCTTTGCCGACATGCCACTAAACACCTTGCATTCAATTGTCATCACATGCACTTGCTATAATTCCATTGATGGACTTTTCACATGTAGTCTAGACCATGTGTTAACGACATCTTTCTTTCCTGTGCTTTGATTACCACCTATTATATTCGCTCCCTTGCTCAACCCTTGGCTTTACATATTACTTTCTCTTTTCTTTTTCAGGATGGCCACCAAGAAAGGCAAGGAGAAAGCTACTCCTAAACCACCAGCAAGGAAAGGAACAAAACGAGCATTAGTGGCAGAGCCATCTTCAACAGCAGTAAAACCCTCAACAAAAAGAATCAAGAGGATCATCAAGGTCGATGAAAAAGAAAAAGCCTTCCCAGCAAAGGACACTGTGCGGTTTCATAACCGCTACTGTGAACAGATGTTCCCTATCCTGGCAGAGAGGAATTACAACAATGAATACCTTCTTATCCTCCCGACCAATATTGCTACCTTTGTTGAGCCGCAAATTGAACGAAGACAATGGGGATTCCTACGGAGGCAGTCACGGCAGGTTAATCTTTCATGGGTAGTAGAATTCTACTCTAACTTTCACATGCTGACCATGCAATCTATCTATCCCCGTCAGAAACAAGTCTCCATAACTACAGAGGCCATTCAGCGAGTTTTAGATCTTTCCCCTGCTCCAGAAGGATTGGACGCATTCCAAGAAGCCTTACTCAAGCGCCAGACATACCAATTTGACTAGGACGCCGTTCTAAGAGTTATCGCACAACCTGGCAGCAGATGGATCTACGGATACCATCGATCCCAACATAAAGGGATATCGGCTTCAGCACTTACCTTGGAAGCTCGAGTATCGGCTCAAATCATGTCCCATTATGTCTTTCCGAGCACTCATGGGTCCTCTTTCACTGCAGACATGGCTGTTTTACTCTGGTGTATCCTTACAGACCAGCACCTAAACTTACCAAGACATATCTAGAATGCAATGGGACACGTACAAATTGCAGACAACTTATCTTTTCCTGCCTTGGTCTCAGATCTCGTCTCTGCAGCCAGAGTCTCCTACAAGACTGGGGGCACCAAAGCCATGCTTGTACGGGATGATCAGTACGTCTCTAACGGGATGATCATGCAAGCTCCACTCCCTTGTGCTCTTCTTTGAATTCTTCCACCTCTTTGCAAGCCTCTTCAACTTCAACCGCTTCCTCTTGGTAGCTTTCTTCCAATTCAATCTCTTCTTCATTACCTACCAAGGGCATGGGAGACTGTGCTTCTTCTTCTTCAATCTCAATCTCTTGATCAACCTCGGCAAAGTCTTCAACCATGATATGCCTTGGAGTTTGTACACCCTCCTCAACATCAACATCAAACACCTTGAAAGGAGGCTCTATGACTGGCTTTCAACATTAAAAAAACCATTCTCACCAAGTCTTCAACCACTTTCTCTTCTGTGATAATTTTGGCTTTCTCCACTTACTCTAATACAAAATCAAACTCCTCCTTGATGTCTTCCTTCACTAATTCTTCAACCACTCCTTCACCTTCAAGGGTCTCTACTACATTCACCTTTTGGGCCTCCTCTAGCTTCTTTTGAAGTATAAATTCGTGAAACTGATCCATTACGTCCCTAACATGATCCATTCTCTCTTGTTCTATGTCACTAGCATAATTGGGATCGTGTTGCTCTTAGATTGATGGATGTGGGTGCTCTTCCATAGAGGGTGGTGGTGCACTAAAGCTTCAAGGTTAAGTATTGGGAGTAAAGGATAGATCCACACGAGATATAAGAGCTTAAAGAGCAGAGGTGAGACTGGTGAGAGTAGAGGTAAGTGTGGTTTAAAGCTTCTGTTACCCTTGGTGAATAACACGAAGAGTGTTGTTATCCAATGGAGGTTGGGGTGGATAGGAGAGTTTATTTATTGGGAGAAAGGGCTTATAATACGAAGGTGATTCTTCTTGATAAGGATATGGAGATGGTGCATATTGAGGTGGTGGTTCTAAGTATGGCTCATAAGGCTCTTGGTATGGTGGGTAAGGATTAGGGTCATATGGGGGTGTTTGGTAGTAAGGTGCTTGTGAAGATGGTGGTTCAAAATTATGTTGAGGAGGTGGTCCATAAGCATGTGGTGGTGGTTGGTGACATGTACAACTAGGACTACCACATCCGTTCGATTGGTATACATTAGGATTGGAGTTAGACCTATATGAGACCAGAGGAGGTTGTTGCCAAGAGGATTGATCAAATCCTTGTGGCTCCTCCCATCTTTGATTGCCCCAACCTTGATGCATATTCTCATTGTAATCTCCTCTTCCTGCAACATAATTATAACCAAACGCATAGCCAAAGGGGTGAGAGTTCATAGTAGCTAAAGAAAATTTAAAAAACCTAGTAAAAATAAGCAACTAATTCCTAAACTAACAAAAACTAACAAACAAGCAAAAAATAAATATTTACAATAACCAATAATAAGGCACACATTTGCAATTCCCCGACAACAGTACCATTTTGATGAACTGACTTTTGTGTGGTCTAGAATTCACAAATATATTCTCGTTGCAAGTATAGTTTTTAAACCAACTAAAATCCTTTCATACAAAAAATTGTTTGTCACAAGTAACAAATCCAATAAAAATAAACTGAAGTATTAAACATCGGGTCATCTCTCAAGGAATTGCAGGGAAGTGTATTTGTTATTGGTTATGGGATTTTCTGAGAAATTTTGGAATGAGGAGTGGAAAAATAAATAATTATAATTTAGAGCAATAAAAATTAATAAGAGGTTTTATGTAATTGAAATAAAAAGCCTTGGCTAGGAGAAGATTAATCGGAAGTTCTATCCTCGTTGGATTTCCCAAGATTAATAATAATAGGTTGTTGTTTCTACTTAGTTAACCCTCAACGAATGAAGGAAAGTCAAGTAGTTAAGCTAACCCCAATTCACAAGTCCTAATCCTCTTCCTTGGGAAGGATTAGCGTTAGTGACTAGAGAGCCAGCCAACAATTTCTAATTACAATTTAACTCTTGAGTCTTCCAACTCAGGGGTTTCCAAATATTAATCAACTCTAAAGCCAAGTTAGAAGCCTACTCTATTGACATGGATGCCAATTTCGCATGCATGTAAAGGGAGTAGGAAGAAGACATGGTAACAAAACTCAATTGAAAATAATCAACAAATAACGAAATTAAATGGAAAAGTATCTTTGCATTAATTAATTCCAAAATCAAAGGTATCCATATATATCTAAACAAAGTAAATAGGAAATAAAAAGAGTAAAGGAATAGGAAATAAACTAGAATGATAAAGACTTCAACGGAGGTAGTAACTCTGTCAATATCCAACTCAAAAGCATAAAACTAGGAATTCTAAAACCTAGAGAGATGAGAGAGCATCCCTCTCTAGAAAACTACATCTAAAACCTAAATTGTGAATAATGAGAAGTCTCTCTGATTCCTCCACTCCGCAGCCTCTAATCTATATTTTCTGGGCCGAAACTGGGCCAAAAATAGCCTAGAAATCTCCCCCAACAATTTCTAATACGCTGAACTTTTGCACCATCCACGCATACGCGTGCTTTGCGCGTGCGCGTCCCTAAACGCCAGATCAACTATGAAAAATTATATATCTTTCCGAAGCACCGGATGTTAGCTTTCTAACGTAACTAGAACCGCCTCATTTGGACCTCTGTAGCTCAAGTTACGGTCAATTAAGTACGAAGAGGTTAGGGCTGACAGCTTTGCGATTCCTTCAATTTCTTGTATTCCTTCCACTTTTGCATGCTTTCTTTCCATCCTTTAAGTCATTCCTGCCCTATAAAACCTGAAAACACTTAACACACATATCACGGCATCGAATGGTAATAAGAGAGGGTTAAAAATAGCAAATTCAAGGCCAAAGAAGCATGTTTTCAATCATAGCACAAAATCAGGAAGGAAAATATAAAATATGTGAATTCAATGAATAAGTGTGAGACTAATGGTTAAAATCTACTGAATTAAGTGCCAGATAAACTGTAAAATAGCAGTTTATCAGGGACACGATAACAGAAAGGAGAATGAAAATGACGATAGAGTTATTGAAAGGAATGCCATGAATATAGAGAATGATGCGGTGAGGGTGATGGAATGGTGATGGGTGACAATGCAGTGAGACAGGAGAGTGGTAATGGGGTGACTGTAGAGATGTTGGATGGAGTATGGATGATGCTAGGGATCTATGAATTAAAGAATGGTTATGCAAATGAGGATTAGGAATTTTGATTCTCTGTCTTATATGGCATGTGAAATGACTAAGAAACATATATGAGAAATAAACTATTAAGGACAATTAAGTAAATTTATGAATTTTGGGGATTAGCGAGGACCAGACGGGGATCCCTGCTCGGGTCCCCGTGCCTGCCTTAGGAGAATTTCGCCCCCTGCCCCCATCCCGCGAAAAAATTTTCCCACCGTCGAATCTCCATTCGGGACAATTCCCGCAGGGATCCCCGCGTCTCGGAGAGTTTTGTCATCCTTACTTCCTATATTATATGTACTAACTTAGTATATATAACAAAAGTGATAAAGCTAGTTTTAGGTGCCGAGCTTGAAATCATTAGGCGGTACAAATGCTCGAAGATGCTAAGTGTCAAAACGAGTGTTAAGTGCTTGCGACATGTTAAATATTTTTTTTCAACTTCAAAGATGTTAAACACTGGTTTAGGCGTCAGGTGTCAAGTACAATTAATTGGATTTTATAAATAATCAAAAAAATATATAATTTAGTAAAAAATTCAAAGTGAAAAATATAATTAGTTAAAAGCTAATAGATTAAAATATAATTAATTAAAATTTAGAGATGAAAATATAAATAATTATTCTCGAGGTTAAAGATTATTATTTAAAAGTTAAAAGAGATAAAAAAAAGTAAAATAAGAGTTAGAAATATAAAAGGTAAATAACGTAAAAATTTTAAGAATACAGCAGTAATTATAATAAAAGACGTAGAAAGAAAATTTAAAGCCAAGAACTTAAAAGTTCTATTCATGAAAGACCTAGAGTGAGGTAAGAGAAGTGAAGAAAGATCAACTAAGATACAAAAAGAGAAAAGAAAAATAACAAATGAAATATAAGGAAACAGAAATAGAGAATTGATGAAGTCTAGAGTCTAAGAGTTAGAAGTCAATTGAAATAGTTTCGGCCATAAGACTTAAGAACTGAGTTCGAAAACAAAAGAGATAAAGAAAGACTTTGAATAATGAATGGAATAACTAAGAATGTTAAACGAGTGATTGAATGCTTGACAAGGTCGAGGATTTCGTTTTAATTGCTCAGTATTTGAGTGTTTTGGTGGAGACATCTACAAATTGATAATTTTTTTCTGATGTAATGCATAATCAACATAATCTAAATTCAAATGTAATGGCTTCAGCCATAAGGCTTATATGCAACTATATGCATATTAAAAGTCATATCTGAGATTTGTATCTAGGTAATGTCAAGTTATATGGTGTAAGCCAATACGTGAGCTCATGATACGCATAGGGCAGACATGCATCATACTTATTTGTGCATACCTATCTGCTAAATATGTATTGTGTGTTTGTGTGTGCTTTTTGTATTCTTGTCTATGTGATGTTTTTATATTTTCTATATGTCTATTGCTTTCTATATTTTACTATTTTTTGTATTTTCTATTTGTACATTATTTTCCTGGTAAGTGATGAGCGGATAATTTATACGCTTTTTGGCATTGTTTTTAGGTAGTTTTTAGTATGTTCTAGCTACTTTTTAGTATGTTTTTATTAGTTTTCATGAAAAATTCATATTTCTAGACTTTACAATGAGTTTGTGTATTTTTCTGTGATTTCAGGTATTTTCTCGCTGAAATTGAGGTATCTGAGCAAAAATCTGATTCTGGCTGAAAAAGGACTGCTGATCCTGTTGGATTCTGACCTCCCTGCACTCGAAATGAATTTTCTGGAGCTACAGAAGTCCAATTTGTACGCTCTCAAATGCGTTGGAAAGTAGACATCCATGGCTTTCCAGAAATATATAATAAACCATACTTTGCTCAAAGATAAATGACGTAAACTGGCGTTTAACGCCAGTTCTATGTACCATTCTGGCGTTAAACGCCAGAAACAGGTTACAAGTTGGAGTTAAACGCCCAAAACAGGTTACAACCTGGTGCTTAACTCCAAAAACAGTCTAGGCACGTGAAAAGCTCAAGTATCAGCCCCAGCACACACCAAGTAGGCCCCAGAAGTGGATTTCTGTACTATCTATCTCAGTTTACACATTTTCTGTAAACCTAGGTTACTAGTTTAGTATTTAAACAACTTTTAGAGATTTATTTTGTACCTCATGACATTTTTAGATCTGAACTTTGTACTCTTTGACGGCATGAGTCTCTAAACTCCATTGTTGGGGTGAGGAGCTCTGCAGCGTCTCAATGAATTAATGCAATTATTTCTGTTTTCTATTCAAACACGCTTGTTTCTATCTAAGATATTCATTCGCACTTCAATACGATGAATGTGATGATCTGTGACACTCATCACCATTCTCAATCTATGAATGCGTGCCTGACAACCACCTCCGTTCTACCTTCAATTGAATGAGTATCTCTTGGATTCCTTAATCAGAATCTTCGTGGTATAAGCTAGAATCCATTGGTAGCATTCTTGAGAATCCGGAAAGTCTAAACCTTGTCTGTGATATTCTGAGTAGGATTCAGGGATTGAATGACTGTGACGAGCTTCAAACTTACAAGGGTTGGGTATAGTGACAGACGCAAAAGGATCAATGGATCCTATTCCAGCATAAGTGAGAACCGACAGATGATTAGCCGTGCGGTGACAGTGCACCTGGACCATTTTCACTGAGAGGACGGATGGTAGCCATTGACAACGGTGATCCACCAACACATAGCTTTCCATAGGAGGAACCTTGCGTGCGTGAAGAAGAAGACATGAGAAAATCAGAGATTCAGAAGACAAAGCATCTCCAAAACTCCAACATATTCTCCATTACTGCATAACAAGTATTTATTTCATGCTCTCTTGTTCATTTGCAAGTCAACTGATAATTATAATTGATATCCTGACTAAGAGTTACAAGATAACCATAGCTTGCTTCAAGCCAACAATCTCTGTGGGATCGACCCTTACTCACGTAAGGTATTACTTGGATGACACAGTGCACTTGCTGGTTAGTGGTACAGGTATTACTTGGACGACCCAGTGCACTTGCTGGTTAGTGGTACGAATTGTGAAAAGTGTGATTTACAATTTTGTGCACCATGTTTTTGGCGCCGTTGTCGGGGATTGTTTGAGTTTGAACAACTGACGGTGAATCTTGTTGCTTAGATTAGAAAATTTTGTCTTTTGGGTCAGAGTCTTTTATTTTCTTTTCAAAAAATTTTCAAAAATATTATTTTTCTTTATTAATTTTGAGTTTTTCTGTGAGTTTAGTGTCATGTTTTAAGTTTGGTGTCAATTGCATGCTTTTCTTTATCTTTCAATTTTCGAATTGCATGATTTTGTTTTCCTTTAAAAATACCTTTTTTAAAACACGTTAAATTTATAGCTCAGTTGGTTAGAGCATTGTGCTTGTGTTCTTGGTAATTGGGTATCTTCCTTTTAAAACTTTTTCAAAAATAATTTTTCTTTGATTAAATCTTGTGTCAAACTTTAAGTTTGGTGTTCTCTTGTTAATTTTCCTTTAGTTTTCGAAAATTTTATTCTGGTTTTCTAAAAATTTTAAGTTTGGTGTTCTAACTTCATGTTCTTGTTGTTCTTGTGAGTCTTCAAAGTGTTCTTGAGTCTTCTTTGTGTTTTGATCTTAAAATTTTTAAGTTTGGTGTTCCTTGGTGTTTTCGCTCCAAAATTTTCGAGAACAAAGAGCATTAGATCTAAAAATTTTAAGTCTTGTGTCTTTTGTGTGTTTTTCTCTTTCAT
>NC_029777.3:79418473-79418727 GCF_000817695.3 Arachis duranensis
ATGATGATGAGTGTCATGGATCATCACATTCATCAAGTTGAAGAACAAGTGATATCTTGGAACAAGAACAAGCGGAATTGAGTAGAAGAACAACAGTAATTGCATTAATACTCGAGGTACAGCAGAGCCCCACACCTTAATCTATGGTGTGTAGAAACTCCACCGTTGAAAATACATAAGAACAAGGTCTAGGCATGGCCGAATGGCCAGCCTCCCAAAGTGATCAAAAGATCTAAAGATCAAAAGATTCCAAA
>NC_029777.3:79418961-79419268 GCF_000817695.3 Arachis duranensis
GGGCGTTTAACTCCCACTTTGGTGCCAGTTCCGGCGTTTAACGCTGGGAATTCTGAGGGTAACTTTGAACGCCGGTTTGGGTCATCAAATCTTGTACAAAGTATGGACTATCATATATTGCTGGAAAGCCCAGGATGTCTACTTTCCAACGCCGTTGAGAGTGCACCAATTGGGCTTCTGTAGCTCCAGAAAATCCACTTTGAGTGCAGGGAGGTCAGAATCCAACAGCATCTGCAGTCCTTTTTAGTCTCTGAATCAGATTTTTGCTCAGGTCCCTTAATTTCAGCCAGAAAATACCTGAAATCAT
>NC_029777.3:79419468-79419958 GCF_000817695.3 Arachis duranensis
AACACCAAACTTAAATTGTTGCTTGTCCTCAAGCAACTGAAAATCAAATAAGATAAAAAGAAGAGAATATACAATGAATTCCAAAAACATCTATTAAGATCAGTATTAATTAGATGAGCGGGGCTTTTAGCTTTTTGCCTCTGAATAGTTTTGGCATCTCACTCTATCCTTTGAAATTCAGAATGATTGGCTTCTTTAGGAATCCAGAATCTAGATAGTGTTATTGATTCTCCTAGTTAAGTGTGATGATTCTTGAACACAGCTACTTATTGAGTCTTGGCCGTGGCTCAAAGCACTTTGTCTTCCAGTATTACCACCGGATACATACATGCCACAGACACATAATTGGGTGAACCTTTTCAGATTGTGACTCAGCTTTGCTAGAGTCCCGAATTAGAGGTGTCCAGGGTTCTTAAGCACACTCTTTTTGCCTCAGATCATAACTTTATTTCTTTCTTTTTCTTTCTTTTTCTCTTTCTTTTTCTTTCTC
>NC_029777.3:79420050-79421699 GCF_000817695.3 Arachis duranensis
CAATGTCTCTTCCTTGTCTTTGTTGCTCCTCTCTCATGATTCTTTGATCTTCTCTAATTTCATGGAGGAGAATGAAATGTTTTTGGTGTTCCACCCTTAGTTGTCCCATGTTGGAACTCAATTCTCCTAGGAAGGTGTTTAATTGCTCCTAATAGTTTTGTAGAGGAAAGTGCATCCCTTGAGGCATCTCAGGGATTTGATGATGAGAGGGGTCTCTTGTTTGCTCCATCCTCTTCTTAGTGATGGGCTTGTCCTCATCAATGGGGATGTCTCTTCCCTTGAGGCATCTCAGGGATTTGATGATGAGAGGGGTCTCTTGTTTGCTCCATCCTCTTCTTAGTGATGGGCTTGTCCTCATCAATGGGGATGTCTCCCTCTATGTCAACTCCAACTTATAAAGTTCTTGAGATATAACCTCATGAACTTCTATTTCTTCTCCAATCATGATGCTATGAATCATGATAGCCCGGTCTATAGTAACTTCGGATCGGTTGCTAGTGGGAATGATTGAGCATTGGATAAACTCCAACCATCCCCTAGCCACGGGTTTGAGGTCATGCCTTCTCAATTGAACCGGCTTTCCTCTTGAATCTCTCTTTCATTGGGCGCCCTCTTCACAAATGACTGTGAGGACTTGATCCAACCTTTGATCAAAGTTGACCCTTCTAGTGTAAGGGTGTTCATCTCCTTGCATCATGGGCAAGTTGAATGCCAACCTTACATTTTCCAGACTAAAATCCAAGTATTTCCCCCGAACCATAGTAAGCTAATTCTTTGGGTCCGGGTTCACACTTTGGTCATGGTTCTTGGTGATCCATGCATTGGCATAGAACTCTTGAACCATTAAGATTCTGACTTGTTGAATGGGGCTGGTAAGAACTTCCCAACCTCTCTTTCGGATCTCATGTCGGATCTCCGGATATTCACTCTTTTTGAGTTTGAAAGGGACCTCAGGGATCACCTTTTTCAAGGCCACAACTTCATAGAAGTGGTCTTGATGCACCCTTGAGATGAATCTCTCCATCCCCCATGACTCGGAGGTGGAAGCTTTTGCCTTCCCTTTCCTCTTTCTAGAGGTTTCTCCGGCCTTGGATGCCATAAATGGTTATGAAAAAACAAAAAGCAATGCTTTTACCACACCAAACTTAAAAGGTTTGCTCGTCCTCGAGCAAAAGAAGAAAGAAGAGAGTAGAAGAAGAAGAAATAGAGGAGATGGAGATGGTCTTGTGGTTCGGCCAAAGGGGGAAGAAGCAGTGTTTAGGTTGTGTGAAAATGAAGGAGTGAAGAATGGTTTATATAGGAGCGGGGGGGGTTATGGTTCGGTCATGTATGGGTGGGTTTGGGAGGGAAAGTGGTTTGAATTTGAATGGTGGGGTAGGTGGGGTTTTATGAAGGATGGATGTGAGTGGTGAAGAGAAAGATGGGATTTGATAGGTGAAGGGTTTTTGGGGAAGAGGTGTTGAGGTGATGGGTAAATGGGTGAAGAAGAAAGAGAGAGTGGCAGGGTAGGTGGGGATCCTGTGGGGTCCACAGATCCTGAGGTGTCAAGGAAAAGTCATCCCTGCACCAAGTGGCGAGCAAAAATGCGTTTTGAGCCAATTCTGGCGTTAAACGCCAGGCTGGTGCCCATTTCTGGCGTTTAACGCCGA
>NC_029777.3:79421773-79421927 GCF_000817695.3 Arachis duranensis
CTGGCGTTTAACGCCAGTCTGGTGCCCCTTTCTGGCGTTAAACGCCCAGAATGGTGCCAGACTGGGCGTTAAACGCCCATCTGCTAGCCTTACTGGCGTTTAAACGCCAACAGGTTCTTCCTCCAGGGTGTGCTATTTTTCTTTCTGTTTTTCT
>NC_029777.3:79422192-79422382 GCF_000817695.3 Arachis duranensis
AGTTTGAATGTGGGGGTTCAACACCAAACTTAGAAGTTGGTTGTGGCCTCCCAACACCAAACTTAGAGTTTGACAGTGGGGCTCTGTTTGGCTCTATTTTGAGAGAAGCTCTTCATGCTTCCTCTCCATGGTGATAGAGGGATATCCTTGAGCCTTAAACACCAAGGATTCTTCATTCACTTGAATGATA
>NC_029777.3:79422572-79423687 GCF_000817695.3 Arachis duranensis
CTCTACAAGTCCATGAGCTTGTTTTCTTGAATTGTCTGCCATCTCTAGTGAGATTTTTGCAGCTTGCACCTCAAAGATCCCAAACTTCTCCATTACAGAGAGAGGCATGAGGTTTACACTTGACCCTAGGTCACACAAGGCCTTCTTGAAGGTCATGGTGCCTATGGTACAAGGTATTGAAAACTTTCCAGGATCCTGTCTCTTTTGAGGTAATTTCTGCCTAGACAAGTCATCCAGTTCTTTGGTGAGCAAAGGGGGTTCATCCTCCTAAGTCTTATTTCCAAATAACTTGTCATTGAGCTTCATGATTGCTTTAAGGTATTTAGCAACTTGCTCTTCAGTGACATACTCATCCTCTTCAGAGGAAGAATACTCATCAGAGCTCATGAATGGCAGAAGTAAGTCCAATGGAATTTCTATGGTCTCATTTTGAGCCTCAGATTCCCATGGTTCTTCATTGGGGAACTCATTGGAGGCCAGTGGATGTCCATTGAGGTCTTCCTCAGTGGCGTTCATTGCCCCTCCCTCCTCTCTAAATTCGGCCATGTTGATGGCCTTGCACTCTCCTTTTGGATTTTCTTCTGTATTGCTTGGAAGAGTACTAGGAGGGAGTTCAGTAATTTTCTTGCTCAGCTGACCCACTTGTCCCTCCAAGTTTCTAATGGAGGACCTTGTTTCAGTCATAAAACTTTGAGTGGTTTTGATTAGATCAGAGACCATGGTTGCTAAGTCAGAGGTATTCTGCTTAGAACTCTCTGTCTGTTGCTGAGAAGATGATGGAAAAGGCTTGCCATTGATAAACCTGTTTCTTCTACCATTATTGTTGAAACCTTGTTGAGGTCTCTGTTGATCCTTCCATGATAGATTTGGATGATTCCTCCATGAAGGATTATAGGTGTTTCCATAGGGTTCTCCCATGTAATTCACCTCTTCCATTGAAGGGTTCTCAGGATCATAAGCTTCTTTTTCAGATGAAGCTTCCTTAGTACTGCCTGGTGCATTTTGCATTCCAGACAGACTTTGAGAAATCATATTGACTTGCTGAGTCAATATTTTGTTCTGAGCCAATATGGCATTAAGAGTATCAATCTCAAGAACTCCTTTCTTCTGATTAG
>NC_029777.3:79427026-79433113 GCF_000817695.3 Arachis duranensis
TTCTGAGGGTGACTTTGAACGCGGGTTTGGGCCATCAAATCTTGGGCAAAGTATGGAGTATTATATATTGCTGGAAAGCCCAGAATGTCTACTTTCCAACGCCGTTGAGAGCGCGCCAATTGGGCTTCTGTAGCTCCAGAAAATTCACTTTGAGTGCAGGGAGGTCAGAATCCAACAGCATCTGCAGTCCTTTTTAGTCTCTGAATCAGATTTTTGCTCAGGACCCTCAATTTCAACCAGAAAATACCTGAAATCACAGAAAAACACACAAACTCATAGTAAAGTCTAGAAAAGTGAATTTTAACTAAAAACTAATAAAAATATACTAAAAACTAACTAGATCATACTAAAAACATACTAAAAACAATGCCAAAAAGCGTACAAATTATCCGCTCATCAAGGCACTTGAGCAAATACCCTCTTATGCTAAGTTCATGAAAGAGATCTTAAGTCATAAGAAGGATTGGAGAAAAACTGAAAAAGTTTACCTGACTGAAGAATGCAGTGCAGTCATTCTGAAAAGCTTACCAGAGAAGCTTAAGGATCCTGGAAGCTTTATGATACCATGCACATTAGAGGGTACTTGTACCAAGAAAGCTCTATGTGATCTTGGAGCAAGTATCACCCTAATACCTGCATCCACTATCAAAAAACTTGGTTTGACTGAAGAAGTCAAACCAACCTGGATATGTCTCCAACTTGCTTATGGCTCCATTAAATACCCATCAGGCGTGATTGAAGACATGATTGTCAAGGTTGGGCCATTTGCCTTTCCCACTGACTTTGTGGTGATGGAAATGGAGGAGCACAAGAGTGCAACTCTCATTCTAGGAAGACCTTTCCTAGCAACTATACAAACCCTCATTGACGTCCAAAAAGGGGAATTAACCCTGAGAGTCAATGAGGACAAGTTTAAGTTGAATGTTGTCAAAGCTATGCAGCATCCAGACACCCCAAACGACTACATGAGCATTGATATTATTGACTCTCTGGTGGAAGAGGTCAATATGACTGAGAGTCTCGAATCAGAGCTAGAGGATATCTTTAAAGATGTTCAGCCTGATCTGGAGGAACCAGAGAGAATAATAGAACTACTGAAAATCCCTCAAGAAGAGGAGAAACCTCCTAAACCCGAGCTCAAACCATTACCACCATCCCTGAAATATGCATTTCTGGGAGAAGGTGACACTTTAACTATAATCATAAGCTCTACCTTAGAGCCACAGGAAGAGGAAGCACTAATTTAAGTGCTGAGGACACACAAGACAGCTCTTGGGTGGTCCATCAGTGATCTTAAGGGTATTAGCTCAGCCAGATGCATGCACAAGATCCTATTGGAGGATGACGCTAAGCCAGTGGTTCAACCATAGAGGCAGCTGAATCCAGCCATGAAGGAGGTGGTACAGAAGGAGGTCACTAAATTACTAGAGGCTTGGATTATTTATCATATTTCTGATAGCCCCTGGATAAGCCCTGTCCAAGTCATCCCTAAGAAGGGTGGCATGACAGTGGTTCATAATGAAAGGAATGAACTGGTTCCTACAAGAATACTTACAGGGTGGCGTATGTGTATTGATTACAGAAGGCTCAATACAGCTACCAGAAAGAATCATTTTCCTTTACCATTCATAGACCAGATGCTAGAAAGACTAGCAGGTCATGATTACTACTGCTTTTTAGATGGATATTCAGGTTATAACCAAATTGCAGTAGATCCCCAGGATCAAGAAAAAACAGCATTCACATGTCCATCTGGAGTGTTTGCATACAGAAGGATGCCATTTGGTCTGTGCAATGCACCTACAACCTTTCAAAGGTGCATGCTTTCTATTTTCTCTGATATGGTGGAAAAATTTTTGGAAGTCTTCATCGATGACTTTTTAGTATTTGGAGACTCATTCAGCTCCTCTCTTGACCATCTAGCACTTGTTCTAAAGAGGTGCCAAGAGACTAACCTGTTTTTAATCCAGAAATAGGCTGCAAGCCGGTGTTTAACGCCAGAAACAAGCAGCAGTCTGGCGTTAAACGCCAAGATTGCACTAAGATGGCGTTCTACACGCCAAAATGGTGCAGAGATGAGAAATCCTTGACATCTCAGGATCTGTGGACCCCACAGGATCCCCACCTACCTCACCATTCAAATTCAAACCATTCCCCTCCCAAACCCACCCATTTACACACCTCCATCTCCTCCACTTCTCCTTCTACTCCCTTCTTTCTTCTTTTGCTCGAGGACGAGCAAACCTTTTAAGTTTGGTGTGGAAAAAGAGTTGCTTTTTGTCTTTCCATAACCATTATGGCACCTAAGGCCGAAGAAACCTCTAGAAAGAGGAAAGGGAAGGTAGTTGCTTCCACATCTGAGTCATGAGAGATTGAGAGGTTCATCTCAAGGGTCCATAGTTCAATGGTAAAGCATTTGATTGTAGATCAAAGAGCCTTGAGGGAAGAGCAACAAAGGCAAGGAAGAGACATAGAGGAGCACCATTAGATCTTCAAGAGGAAGAACAAGCCGCCATCACTAAGGTGGACTCATTCCTTAACTTCCTTGTTCTTATTTTTCTATTTTTTTTATTTTCATACTTCATGTTTATCTATGTTTTGTGTCTTTACTACATGATCATTATTGTCTAGTGTCTATGTCTTAAAGCTATGAATAACTCCATGAATTCTTCACCTCTCTTAAACGAAAAATGTTCTAAAAACAAAAGAATAAGAAGTACATGAGTTTCGAATTCATCCTTGAAATTAGTTTAATTATATTGATATGATGACAATACTTTTTGTTTTCTGAATAAATGCTTGAACAGTGCATATTTTTTATGTTGAATTTTATGAATGTTAAAATTGTTGGCTCTTGAAAGAATGATGAACAAGAGAAATATTATTGATAATCTGAAAAATTATAAAATTGATTCTTGAAGCAAGAAAAAGCAGTGAATAACAAAAGCTTGCGAAAAAAAGGGCGAAAAAAATATAAAAGAAAAAGAAAAAGCAAGCAGAAAAAGCCAATAGCCCTTAAAACCAAAAGGCAAGGGTAAAAAGGATCCAAGGCTTTGAACATCAATGGATAGGAGGGCCCAAGGAAATAAATCCAGGCCTAAGCGGCTAAATCAAGTTGTCCCTAACCATGTGCTTGTAGCATGCAGGTCCAAGTGAAAAGCTTGAGATTGAGTGGTTAAAGTCGTGATCCAAAGCAAAAGAGTGTGCTTAAGAACTCTGGACACCTCTAATTGGGGACTTTAGCAAAGCTCAGTCACAATCTGAAAAGGTTCACCCAGTTATGTGTCTGTGGCATTTATGTATCCGGTGGTAATACTGGAAAACAAAATGCTTAGGGCCACGACCAAGACTCATAAAGTAGCTGTGTTCAAGAATCAACATACTAAACTAGGAGAATCAATAACACTATTTGAATTCTGAGTTTCTAGAGATGCCAATCATTCTAAACTTCAAAGGATAAAGTGAGATGCCAAAACTGTTCAGAAGCAAAAAGCTACTAGTCCCGCTCATCTAATTAGAACTAAGCTTCATTGAAATTTTGGAATTTATAATATATTCTCTTCTTTTTATCCTATTTGATTCTCAGTTGCTTGGGGACAAGCAACAATTTAAGTTTGGTGCTATGATGAGCAGATAATTTATACGCTTTTCGGCATTATTTTTAGGTAGTTTTTAGTAAGTTCTAGCTACTTTTTAGTATGTTTTTATTAGTTTTCATGCAAAATTCATATTTCTTGACTTTACTATGAGTTTGTGTGTTTTTCTATGATTTCAGGTATTTTCTGGCTGAAATTGAGGGATCTGAGCAAAAATCTGATTCAGGTTGAAAAAGGATTGCTGATGTTGTTGGATTCTGACCTCCCTACACTCGAAATGGATTTTCTGGAGCTACAGGAGTCCAATTAACGCGCTCTTAATTGCGTTGGAAAGTAGACATCTAGGGCTTTTCAGAAATATATAATTGTTCATATTTTGCTCGAAGATAAATGACGTAAACTGGCATTTAACACCAGTTCCATGTTCCATTCTGGTGTTAAACGCCAGAAACAGGTTACAAGTTCTCCAGAAATAGCCCAGGCACGTGAAAAGCTCAAGTCTCAGCTCCAGCACACACCAAGTGGGCTCCAAAAGTGGATTTATGCACTATCTATCTCAGTTTACTCATTTTCTGTAAACCTAGGTTACTAGTTTAGTATTTAAACAACTTTTAGAGATTTATTTTGTACCTCATGACATTTTTAGATCTGAAATTTATACTCTTTGACGGCATGAGTCTCTAAACTCCATTGTTGGAGGTGAGGAGCTCTGCAGTGTCTCGATGAATTAATGCAATTATTTCTATTTTCTATTCAAACATGCTTGTTTCTATCTAAGATATTCATTCGCACTTCAATATGATGAATGTGGATGATCTGTGACACTCATCACCATTCTCAATCTATGAACGCGTGCCTGACAACCACCTCTATTCTACCTTCGATTGAATAAGTATCTCTTGGATTCCTTAATCAGAACCTTCATGGTATAAGCTAGAATCCATTGGCAGCATTCTTGAGAATCTGAAAAGTCTAAACCTTGTCTGTGGTATTCCGAGTAGGATTCAGGGATTGAATGACTGTAATTAGCTTCAAACTCACAAGGGTTGGACGTAGTGACAGACGCAAAAGGATCAATGGATCCTATTCCAGCATAAGTGAGAACCGACAGATGATTAGCCGTGCGGTGACAGCGCACCTGGACCATTTTCACTGAGAGGACGGATGGTAGCTGGTGCACAAAATTGCAATCACACTTTTTGCAATCCGCACAACTAACCAGCAAGTGCACTGGGTCGTCCAAGTAATACCTTACGTGAGTAAGGGTTGATCCCATGGAGATTATTGGTTTGAAGCAAGCTATGTTTATTTTATTATTCTTAGTCAGGATTTCAATTAAAATTTTCAGTTTGAATTATTAGAAAAATAAAAGAGCGTGAATTAATTACTTGTAATGCAGTAATGGAAAATATGTTGGAGTTTTGGAGATGCTTTGTCTTCTGAATTCCTGTAATGTAATATTCAACTCAATTCCAAAGTGCAAAGTTCCTTCCATGGCAAGCTGTATGTAGGGTGTCACCATTGTCCGTGGCTACCTCCCATCCTCTCAGTGAAAACAGTCCAGATGCTCTGTCATAGTACGGCTAATCAGCTGTTGGTTCTCGATCATGTTGGAATAGGATCCATTGATCCTTTTGCGTTTGTCATCACGCCCAGCAATCGCGAGTTTGAAGCTTGTCACAACCATTCAATCCTTGAATCCTACTCTGAATACCACAGACAAGGTTTAGACTTTCCGGATCCTCAAGAGTGGCCGCCATCAATTCTAGCTTATACCACGAAGATTCTGATTAAGGAATCTAAGAGAAGCTCATTCAATCTGATGTAGAACGGAGGTGGTTGTCAGGCACACGTTCATGGATTAAGGAAGGTAGTTTAGAGACTCATGCCGTCAAAGTGTATAAAATTCAGATCTGAAAATGTCATGAGGTACAAAATAAGTCTCTAAAAGTTGTTTAAATAGTAAACTAGTAACCTAGATTTACAGAATATGAGTAAACTAAGATAATTGGTGCAGAAATCCACTTCTGGAGCCCACTTGGTGTGTGCTGGGGCTGAGACTTAAGCCTCTCACGTGCTTGGGCTATTTCTGGAGTTGAACGTCAGGTTGTAACGTGTTTTGGGCGTTGAACTCCAACTTGTAACCTGTTTCTGGCGCTGGACGCCAGACTGCAGCATGGAACTGGCGTTGAACGCCAGTTTACGTCATCTATCTTTGCTCAAAGTATGGACTATTATATATTTCTGGAAAGCTCTGGATGTCTACTTTCCAACCCAATTGAGAGCGCGTCAATTGGACACCTGTATCTCCAGAAAATCTATTCTAAGTGCAGGGAGGTCAGGATCCAACAGCATCAGCAGTCCTTTTTCAGCCTAAATCAGATTTTTGCTCAGCTCCCTCAATTTCAGCCAGAAAATACCTGAAATCACAGAAAAATACACAAACTCATAGTAAAGTCCAGAAATATAATTTTTGCCTAAAAACTAATAA
>NC_029777.3:79436899-79437626 GCF_000817695.3 Arachis duranensis
TTAAACGCCAGAATATGCACCATTCTGGGCGTTTAACGCCAGGATGGCACAAGAGGGAAGATTTTGTTTTCAAATCAATTTTTTTTTAAGTTTTCAAAATCTTTTCAAAATCAAATCTTTTTCAAATCAATTTTTCAATCAAATCTTTTTTCAAGATCAATTTCTTTCTATTCTCAAAGATACTTGCTACCAATTAATGATTTGATTCAACATTTCAAGTATGTTGCCTTTTCTGTTGAGAAAGGTTTAATGTTTGAATCATATCTTTTCTTGTTAGTCAAGTTTTTAATTTTCAAATCAAATCTTTTTAAAATGTTTTTCAAATCATATCTTCTCAATCACATCTTTTTCAAAATAGCTTTCAATCAAATCTTTTTAATTTCTACACAAGCTTGCCATGGAAAGGAATAAGAAGGATTGGATGAAGACAGTAGGAAAGCAGAGAGACGGAAGGGAAGGCATCTACATGCGCTTATCTGAAGTTCCTACCAATGAATTACATAAGTACCTCTATCTTTACCTTTGTGTTATTTTCGTTTATCACCATTATCAATTGATTTTGCCTGACTAAGATTTACAAGATGACCATAGCTTGCTTCAATACTAACAATCTCCGTGGGATCGACCCTTACTCGCGTAAGGTTTATTACTTGGACGACCCAGTGCACTTGCTGGTTAGTTGTGCGAAGTTGTGTAATGCCATGGTATTGAACACCAAGGTTTTTGG
>NC_029777.3:79438137-79439339 GCF_000817695.3 Arachis duranensis
CTAATTCCTGGACCGGAGTCTTAGACTAGCATTGCACTGATTCCTGGAATTCTCATTAAGAATTTTGATATCTTTTTTCCATTTAATTTTCGAAAAACACAAAAAAAATTCAAAAAAATCATAAAATCCAAAAATATTTCTTGTTTGAGTCTAGAGTCTCATCTTAAATTTGGTGTCAATTGCATGCATTCATTCATGTATCTTGGTGATCTTCAAGATGTTCTTGATGATTTACTTGCTCTAATCTTTGAATTCTATTGACTTGAGTGTCTTGTGTGTCTCATTTGCATTTTCATTTTGTTAGTGTCAGTGGTATACAAACTGCTAAGTTTGGTGTTTTGCATGCATTGTTATTTGATTCTTGTTGCATTTTGATTTTTCCTTATTATTAAAAAAATCCAAAAATATTTTTAATTTGTATCTTCTCAAGTCAATCATACAGAGAATTGAAGATTCAGAACATACAGCAAAGGAATTGCACAGAAAAAGCTGGGCGTTCAAAACGCCCAGTGAAGAAGGACAGACTGGCGTTTAAACGCCAGCCAGGGTACCTGGTTGGGCATTTAACGCCCAAAAAGGTAGTGTTTTGGGCGTTAAATGCCAGAATGTGCACCATTCTGGGCGTTTAACGCCAGGATGGCTAGAAGGGAAGATTTTGTTTTCAAATCAAATTTTTTCTAAGTTTTCAAAATCTTTTCAAAATCAAATCTTTTTCAAATCAATTTTTCAATCAAATCTTTTTCAAAACCAAGTTCTTTCCATTTTTAAAGATACTTGCTACCAATTAATGATTTGATTCAACATTTCAAGTATGTTGCCTTTTCTGTTGAGAAAGGTTTAATGTTTGAATCATATCTTTTCTTGTTAATCAAGTTTTTAAGTTTCAAATCAAATCTTTTTTAAAATGTTTTTCAAATCATATCTTCTCAATCACATTTTTTTAAACCAATCATATCTCCTTAACCACATCTTCTTCAAAATAGTTTTCAATCAAATCTTTTTGATTTCTAATTTCAAAATCTTTTTCAAAAATCACTTGATCTCTTTCCCATTTTCATTTTCGAAAATTAAGTAATGTTTTTCAAAAATGTTTTCAAATTTTTTTACTTAATTTTTGAAAATCACTTCCCTTCATCTCACATCCTTCTATTTATGGACTAACACTATCCCTTAATGCAAAATTCGAACTCCATCTTTTTTGG
>NC_029777.3:79441295-79441590 GCF_000817695.3 Arachis duranensis
CCACAACCAAACTCTAAGTTTGGTGTTGAACCCCCACATTCAAACTCTAAGTTTGGTGTTGGAAGGTTCCAACATGGCTCTGAGAATCTGTGAGGCTCCATGAGAGTCCTCTGTCAAGCTAATGACAATAAAGAAGCGCTTGTTGGGAGGCAACCCAATGTTCTATAATTAACTATTTTCTTTTGTTATTTTATGTCTTTTGTAGATTGATGATCATAAGAAGTCACAAAATCCATGAAAAAAGCAAAAACAGAATGAAAAACAGGAAGAAAAACAGCACACCCTAGAGGACGCA
>NC_029777.3:79450276-79451042 GCF_000817695.3 Arachis duranensis
TGTTCTTAGGTTGGTTATTTAACCACCTCTTAGCTTGATCTTTTACAGCAAATGGAAATAGTAATAATCTGTAGACATCCTGATCTACTTCCTTATCATGCACTGTGTCAGCAATTTGTAAAAATTTGCCAGAAATTCTGTAGGTTCTTCATGTGGAAGATCGGAATACTGGCAGCTTTGCTGCACCATGATAATGAGCTGAGGATTCAACTCAAAGCTACTAACTCCAATGGAGGGTATACAGATACTAATCCCATATGAAGCAGTAGTGGGGTTAGCATATGACCCCAGAGTCCTCCTGGACTGTCCATTTCCACTTAGTTCCATGATGGAGTAAGGGAGATGGTATGGATGTTGATATTGTCTATTTTATTATAAGAATAATTTTTGAAATAATAAAATAAAATAAAAACCGAAATAAAAATAAAATAAATAAAGAAAGAAAATTAAAAATTAAAATTTATAAAAATTTGAAAAAAATTTATAAAGATTTTCGAAAAAAGAGGAGAGAGAAGGTGGTTAGGATATTTTTGAAAAAGATATTTTATTTATTTATTTATTTATTTATTTATTTTTTGAATTTTGAATTTTATGATGAAAGAGAAAAACACATAAAAGACACAAGACTTAAAATTTTTAGATCTAATGCTCCTTATTTTCGAAAATTTTGGAGGGAAAATACCAAGGAACACCAAACTTAAAAATTTTAAGATCAAAACACAAGAAAGACTCAAGAACACCTTGAAGATTCACAAGAACACCAAGA
>NC_029777.3:79452391-79456085 GCF_000817695.3 Arachis duranensis
CATAATTAAGCGCGAATGAACATCTTAGATAGGAACACGCATATGTGAATGGAAAAATATAAGTAATTGCATTAATTCATCGAGACGCTGCAGAGCTCCTCACCCCCAACAATGGAGTTTAGAGACTCATGCCGTCAAAGTGTATAAAATTCAGATATGAAAATGTCATGAGGTACAAAATAAGTCTCTAAAAGTTGTTTAAATAGTAAACTAGTAACCTAGGTTTACAGAATATGAGTAAACTAAGATAATTGGTGCAGAAATCCACTTCTGGGGCCCACTTGGTGTGTGCTGGGGCTGAGACTTAATCCTCTCACGTGCTTGGGCTGTTTCTGGAGTTGAACGTCAGGTTGTAACGTGTTTTGGGCGTTGAACTCCAACTTGTAACCTGTTTCTGGCGCTGGACGCCAGACTGCAGCATGGAACTGGCGTTGAACGCCAGTTTAAATCGTCTATCTTTGCGCAAAGTATGGACTATTATATATTTCTAGAAAGCCCTGGATGTCTACTTTCCAACCCAATTGAGAGCGCGTCAATTGGACTCCTATAGCTCCAGAAAATCCATTCTGAGTGCAGGGAGGTCAGGATCCAACAACATCAGCAGTCTTTTTTCAGCCTAAATCAGATTTTTGCTCAGCTCCCTCAATTTCAGACAGAAAATACCTGAAATCATAGAAAAATACACAAACTCATAGTAAAGTCCAAAAATATGATTTTTGCCTAAAAACTAATAAAATTCTATTAAAAACTAATTAGAACATACTAAAATCTACATGAAATTACCCCCAAAAAGCGTATAAAATATCCGCTCATCAGTAGCCATTGACAACGGTGATCCACCAACACATAGCTTGCCATAGGAGGAACCTTGCGTGCGTGAAGAAGAAGACAGGGGAAAGCAGACATTCAGAAGACAAAGCATCTCCAAAACTCTAACATATTCTCCATTACTGCATAACAAGTATCTATTTCATGCTCTCTTGTTCATTTGCAAGTCAACTGATAATTATAATTGATATCATGACTAAGAGTTACAAGATAACCATAGCTTGCTTCAAGCCAATAATCTCCGTGGGATCGACCCTTACTCACGTAAGGTATTACTTGGACGACCCAGTATACTTGCTGGTTAGTGGTACGAGTTGTGAAAAGTATGATTTACAATTTCGTACACCAGTAAGCAACGAAGTCTTAATGAACTTAACTAACAATCCCCAATCTTATTAAAAGCTCCCAAGTTATTACCCCCTTTCTCTCCTATAGATAGAACACTAGTAGCTCAATAAAGACGTATGATCGTGCAGAGGAGTGATAGATGATTCTGATGGTATCATCTTGGGTAAAGATTTTGAAGACCATGTTATACCCTCACTTTTATAATTTAGAGGAATTAGGGAATGTTATATATTTGTGTGTGTGGGTGTATGTGGGTGAATAGTTAATAGTTAGTCACTTCTAGAAGTGTCATATTAAATGATGTTAACCAATGTCCGGTGCATATATGTAAAAGTTCTAGTTCTGCTTTATCTGTTATTATCTATGATTTTATTTATGAATGTTTCTGCTTACACCAAACAAGTTTTTAAGAAAAATTATCCTGCAAAATAATTGCGCTTTAACACTAATCAAGCTTATATAATAAATATTAGTTAATAAATAAGAAAGCAAGTTAGTAACACCTATCTTCTAATGTGTTAATGACATGTTAGAAATTAGGTCGTTACATATAACACAGACATCTAGATACCGCTTGAAACCTAAACGGTTCCATATTGAAGACATACGCAACAAACACGTCAATCTTCTCAAAGAACCGAGGTTTTAACACCCTCCCTGGCCACCCATCCATCATTATCCCTATTATACATCTATAGATGATGATTTGGAATCATTTTACAACAAACACCCTAGAATTCAACCAACAACACAAGTTATTAAATTTTTTAGAAAATTCGGTAGAATTTCTTCTATAATTAGAATCTCTCACCAAATTTAATTATCATTTTTTTTACATACCAAGCATATTTAAAACAATTTAAACAAAAATTTGGCAAAATTTTTCCTTAATTCAAAGACATACATCCACAATATAAATTTATCACTTTTCATATAAGAACAACTATAAGCAAATTAGAACAAACACGCATTCTATAAAACATCAAATCCTAGTTGTTCTAGTGCGCAACCCTTATTACTCCATAATTTCTAACAAATAAGGGTTTCGAGAAGGCGCCACTGCGAAGCCTTCTCCCACTTTCATCCTAAAACTCTATCCTAAGAAAAGTAGGTCTAGCATAAAACATAAACAACATACACGTTTAGAGATAGAAAACCAACTTGAATACTGCACGAACAACCTACGATTAAAGCTACACGACTAAAAAAAATATCCTTAAAATAGAAGTGAAGTTAGTAAATCTCAAAACTAATAATCAAAACTTAAAAATCTAACTTGAAAAATTAATAAAGTAAGTGAAATGTAAAAATTAATAACCCTAAATGTCTATTTACTTTCATCAAATTTAAACATAAAAAATTTATAATTAATCTTATATTTTAAACTAAAAACTAATTAAAAATATTCTATTAGTTTATAATAGAATATAACATACAATGTTATTCCATCATCTTTCTATTCATGTTATTCACGAAAAAAAGTAACAACTTATAACTTAGTAATTGTCATCCTAATTGCATATTTTTTTAATCCATAACAAATTAAAATTACATAAATTATGATTTAAGGTTTATCTACTCTAATGTTTTTACTAAGTGAGTTACCTGGAGATAGTGAAGGTGTAAAAATTTCTCCAGCATGGTAGTGGCAGTATGTACAGCATAGTGGCAGCCGTAGTGACTAAGTTGGAGGCTACATTTAGGATTTTAGTTAAAAAAATGCAAATATAAAATAGGATACAATATGAAGAAGGAGGAGGACAACCTACCTAGACGGAGGAAGGAGGCCGCTCTAGCGAGCAGCGACGAAATCGGCAGCGGCACGACAACGTTCTACACAATGCAAGTTGGAGGTGATATCGGCTAGTCCACGCAGTTGTTGGAGGCTGTTGGTGGTGGCTGGCGCTGGCGAAGGGGCTACCAGAGGTGGTTTGAGGAAGAGAGAGAGAAGGGTAGTGGTTTTAGAGAAAGAGAGAGAGAGAGTTGTCTTCCGAAATAAGGGGGAGAGGACACACGATACCAATTTAGGGTCAATTTTACCATTAAATTTACCAGCGGATAAATCTGACGATAACCCATTGCGTGTGACAAAACATTGTGTTCCATTAAGTAAGATATACCAGCGAATTTATCAAAACGCACTAAATTTCCTGTTCTTCCATCCAAATATCACTGACACAATTACTAGCGGAAAATCTAATCCAACGGTAACGTTTTTATCGGATGAATTTATTTTCTGATCTGCCGGTAGATTCGTCGCTAATAGCTGACGATAAATTTGACAATATTCAACGTTTTTCTTGTAGTGGTGGTATAATGATGGTGGTGTAACTGTTTTAATTCTAAAAATGGTTACGGTAGTGATACTCGATATTTGAAAAAGAAAGGGTCATCAAAATTGAAAGGATGAAGATAATAAAAGAAATAAGAGTGGTTTGACCGTTTGGATAATTTAATTAAATTTTTAACAAAATCAACAAAAATTTAATGGTTCCACATGTTTGTCAAACAAAACTAA
>NC_029777.3:79456174-79456994 GCF_000817695.3 Arachis duranensis
TGGTACTTCCTCTCACTTCATTGCATCCAAATCTGATCCATTCGGCTTCGCCCAAGAAGAGCGTGCGTGCAACCCCAATCACCATGCTCCGCTTCACCATTATACTCTCACTGTCACATTCAATCACATATTGCCACGTTATCTTTCTGATCCCTGACGTCACGAACTCCCTGCGGCTCACTTACACATGATCATGCTCACCTCAACATAAATTTCTTTTTTCGACTGTACCTTAAAGATACATACACAGAAATACTTAAACACAAAACCCCTCTCTCATTTTTATTTTCTTTCTCTTATTTATTTTTATTAATTTTTCTCTCTCCTCTGTAGAACTGAGGAAGCTTTGGTTTGGAGAACTTTCAGGGACTAAACTCAAACCGAAGCTCAACGAAGCTCACGCCAAATCTTCAAGACTCATTTCAGGTATGGTTTGGTTCATTTCTTAGCTCTAAACCCCAAAGTTTTGAACTTCTCAACCTAATCTCGTAGCTCTCGCACCCTAATTTGAAAATTTTTTATGCCGTTTTTGAAACCTCTTGATCTGATCTGAGCTCCGAGGAGGAATCTTCGATTCTCCCCAGAATTATGATGTAGAATTTGCATTTTCGAGTCTCTTCTTTCCATTTCGTTTTTCATTTTCATTTCCTTCAGGTTGGTCGTGTCGCTTGTTTTGTTGTCGTTGAGATTTTTCTTTTGTTTAATCTGCGTGTTTTTCTTAGGTAGGGGGGGGGTTTGTTTGTGACAAAAATTTAATGTTTCATTTTCGTCCAGCTCAAACTTAACCTTTTTTCAAATTCTTTTTTTTTTTTTTTAGCAT
>NC_029777.3:79457000-79481532 GCF_000817695.3 Arachis duranensis
CATGTTGTTCTGTTTATGATATCTGAATCTGGATATGCTTGCATGTTGCGGCAATGTGTTGTTCTTCACAGTGTTGACTCGAAAGTTTGTATCTGTTTTTCTCTTGTAGTGTGATTCTGTACCGGGTTTGTGCTGTTCTACCATTTCCTTGATTTATCTGAACATAGCAGAGATTAAACGTTGTTAGCTTCCTCTTTTGCTCTTGTTAGCTGTGTATACTGAAACTGGTGGGTTCTGAATCACTGCTACTGAATCGTATCAATGGAACACAATCTAGGTCAAGGCAATGTTCCTCCACCTGGGTCTATTGATAAGTCTAGGGTTTTGAATGTTAAGCCACTGAGAACTCTTGTTCCTGTGTTTCCTTCGCCATCAAATCCCTCTTCCTCTTCAAATCCACAAGGTGGAGCACCCTTTGTTTGCGTTTCTCCTTCTGGTCCTTTCCCCTCTGGCGTTGCGCCGTTTTACCCGTTCTTCATCTCCCCGGAGTCGCAGAGGCTATCTGAACAGAATGCACAAACCGCACAAACCCCGGCTCCTCAACGTGTGGGCCCAATATCGGCCGCAGTTCCAATTAATTCATTTAGGACGCCAAATGGAGATGTGGGTTCATCACGAAAAAATAGCAGAACTCGTGGACAGTTAACAGATGAAGATGCCTATGCTGAGGTGCAGGACGTTGATGCTGAAGATGGAACGGGGGAAGGGAGGCGCACTAAACAGAAGAAACCAAGGGGACGGCGTCCTGGAGGTACTGCAGTGGTTGATCTGGATCAAGTGGCTAATGATATTCTCAATTCAATTAATCCTATTGTCTTTGATGTTCTAAAACAACCTGATGGTAGTAGGGATGCAGTTACATATACACTTATGATATATGAAGTTATGCGAAGAAAGCTTGGACAAGTTGAAGAGACATCAAGGGATATTGCTGGAGCAAAGCGGCCTGATCTGAAGGCTGGCAACATTATGATGACCAAGGGGATTAGGGCAAATAGCAAGAAACGTATTGGAGGTGTGCCTGGTGTTGAAATTGGGGATATCTTCTTTTTCAGATTTGAATTGTGCCTCGTTGGATTACACTCTCCATCTATGGCTGGAATTGATTACATTGGTTCCAAAACCAGTCAAGAGGAAGAACCACTAGCTGTCAGTATTGTCTCTTCTGGAGGATATGAAGATAATGCAGAGGATGGTGATGTGTTGATTTACAGTGGCCAAGGTGGGGCTAATCGGGAGAAAGGAGCAAGTGACCAAAAGCTTGAAAGGGGTAATCTTGCACTGGAAAAGAGCTTGCATAGAGGTAATGATGTGAGAGTAATTAAGGGTTTGAGAGATGAAGCACATCCAACTGGTAAGGTATATGTCTATGATGGCCTTTACAAGATCCAGGATTCGTGGGTAGAGAAAGCAAAATCTGGTTTCAATGTATTCAAATATAAATTAGCTAGGTTGCCCGGGCAGCCTGCAGCATATATGATATGGAAATCCATTCAACAGTGGACTGATAAAACTGTAACAAGAACTGGAGTTATATTGCCTGATCTTACTTCCGGGGCAGAAAATCTACCTGTTTGTCTTGTGAATGATGTTGATAATGAGAAAGGCCCTGCATATTTTACTTACTCCCCATCTGTCAAGAATTTGAAGCCAACTGCCCCTTTGGAATCTTCTGGTGGATGTTCTTGTACTGGTGGATGCCAAGCTATCAACCATAACTGTCCTTGTATTCAAAAGAACGGAGGTTATCTCCAATATTCTGCAAATGGGATGCTTGCTGATCTGAAGTCTGTGATATATGAGTGTGGTCCTTCCTGTCAGTGCCCTCCTAATTGCCGGAACAGGATTTCCCAAGGTGGCTTGAAATTTCGTTTGGAGGTGTTCAAAACTAAGGATAAAGGGTGGGGTCTAAGGTCTTGGGATCCTATTCGTGCAGGAACTTTCATATGCGAGTATGCTGGGGAAGTCATAGATAATGCTAAAGTTGATGAGTTTAGCAGTGAAAATGAAGATGATTACATTTTCGATTCTACTCGTATTTATCCGCAACTGGAAATTTTCCCAGCTGATACTGAAGCTCCAAAGATCCCTTCCCCTCTCTATATATCAGCAAAAAATGAAGGGAATGTGGCTCGGTTTATGAATCACAGCTGCTCCCCAAATGTATTGTGGCGTCCAGTTATACGGGAAAATAAGAATGAATCTGATCTCCACATTGCTTTCTATGCAATTAGACATATTCCTCCTATGATGGAGTTAACTTATGACTATGGAACAGTTCTTCCTCTCAAAGGAGGCCAGAAGAAAAAGAAATGCTTTTGTGGGTCTGCAAAATGCAGGGGTTACTTTTGTTAGTTGTCTGATGAGTTTTGGATGAGATGGCACCTGATCAATTAGACTAAAGGATAAGGTTAGTTTCCATTGTTCTAAATTACTTCAGCATACCGAATAAGTTTTTATCTTCTTCATTCCTTTCTCATGTAGTTCATGAATGGTGATTAAGGTTTGGCTTTAGTTGTGTATTTACTTTTGACATTATGGAGTTTGCAACCTTGATTATTTAATTTCCCAGTCTGTATTGGTAGTGCCTCTCATATATGAACTTACAAGATAGTTCTAATTATAATATTGAAATTCAAAAGGTGGTGTATCATGTATGGAATTTTGAGAAAAAAGATTGGTTAAGTAATTTGGATGAAAAGGAATATAATCTGTGTGCATCTTTTCTTGGTTGTTTAAATTGAAGAATATTTTCATATCTAATCCAACTTTCATACTGAGGTAATTATGTCACTATTCCATCCTGTTGCATTCATTGATATGATAATTTGTGTTTATATTATTATCCATCCTCTCAATTTTTTTATGCACATCATCTAATTAAAAAGCTCAAAAATCAAGATGCTCAAACAAACAGGCCCTCGTTATAAAAATGATTGACTTAAGAAATTTGGTAAGCCTAGTGTCCCACATAATATGTAGGGATGAACTTTAGATTTTAAATTTGTAAATCGTCAGTTCGAGAACTTTTTATGAGACAGACTGATGGGTTATAGGAACTCTATTTGCAAGGTTATTGTGGTAGCCAATTTTAAGAGTCAGAATTACTTTTAAGACATGAGAAAGCTATGGGAGAAGGGTTGAATATTCTGAATTCAATTGATGTATGACTAATGCTTAGTCTTGCTTTGATCATTTTTCGATAACAACCATAAATTGAAACCCAAGTTTGTTCCCTGACAAGTGATAATTTGAATCTTGAATGCCAAAAATCCATCTTTATGGATTACTTCTGCAGACTTATGTATGCATGATGCAAATGGCACTATACTGCTGAGTGCTGACATGCTTAATAATTGAAAATTAGTGATGAAAATATATGAAGTTATTCAACAATGGATGTAGTATAAAGAACATTTGCTTTGAGTCTCTTGATGCCATACTTAACAAGTGTTAGGTAGCTTTTGTTTTGAGGTACTAGGACAGAGACTGGGAGAGACTGGGAGACTGGGACTCAGGATCATGTTTGTTGGTCCAGAGACTGGTACTAAAATTTTTGTCTCTTTATCCAAAATTTCAATATTTCAGTACTTCCAAAAAGTGAGGACACAGAAGATTGAAATTCTTGGAGACGGAGACTAAAATTTTAATAACATTTTATATCTAAAATACCCCTAATTCAATTAATTAATTCCAATTTTATCCTTTGTGCAAGTTAAATTAGAGTTTCATTCTTATTTCAATTTCTGTCTCTCACTTCACACCAAACACAATACTGAGACTTATTTCAGTCTGTGTCTTTTAGTCGCTGTCTCTCTTCCAAACGCTGCCTTAATGACTTCTTTTTAACCTTTTTCATTTATAAAGATAATCCAGCTTTCACATTTTCTCAAGAAAGAAATGTCTCACTTATGTCATGTTTTGGTGTTTCTCAGCTCTTGCTGTGGCAGAAAGAAGGAAGAAACTTTCAGTAGACTACATGATGAACTCGTAGACGTTTTGGTTATCCATTCATCTTGTGAAGTATGGAATGTAGGAAGATGTTAGAACTTAGAAGACAACTTATTCCTTTTTGGCAATTGTAGTGAACGGCATTAGAAATATCAGGTTATTTTCTTACTAATGTGTTGAAGTTATTAAAAAAAATTAACTGTAAGACACAAGCTTTTTATGTAATTTATTTTCTTTTCTCCCTTTAGATTGCTGTTTTTATTACTCTTGGGAAGGATTTTGAGTAGGGCTTTTTGTCCATATTGGTAAGGATGAACCTTGACATATTTAGTCTGTTGCCATCATTTTCATGATATATCTTTCTATTCTATTTTTTGGCATATGCTTGGCATGTTGATGATTTACTCCCACAAATAATGTGCAATTTGAACTTTATAACTACATCTCTTGATGGATGGTTTTTTAAAATGTTGGGCTCTTCCGCCGGAATAGAAATCATTAGACTATAAAAAAAGAACATCTGAATCAATGCATTATGATGAATTTTGATTTGGTTTGGTTTTGTTTTTGTTTTTGTTTGTTTATTTTTTATCTTTTTTGTTGTTGGTGTTTTGGATTCTTTTTATATTTGGTAGGACAGTTATGGGGTTGTTTGATCCGTGCAATTGACTCTAGTTAGTAGAACAACATAAGTCATATTTATTTTTGTTTTGACTCTTTTTCAATTTAACCGTGGATATTTTCTCACAATTATGTGTGCTCTACTGCTCTTCACTGTATATGTTCCTGATTTTTTAAATAAAGCATTAACAGTAATACTACATAATCAACTGGTTTTTGTAATTAAGTCCAATCAAAGGGACTTCATTTTTTTTTCTTTTTAATCCTCTGGTGTTAATTTTTTTTCCTTCTTTTCTTCTCTTCTCTCTTTTTCTAAGCACAATTTTTTTCTTCTCGTCTTCTCATCTCTTTTTTTTTTGTTGATTTTTTTCTTTTATCCCTCTATTTTTTATTTCCAAACTCTCATATTCTTCTCAAATGTTTATTTCTTTCAATTTTTTATTTTGTTCAAATTTCATTAAGAAAAAAAATTCATTTAAACCTTAATTTTGAATTATACATAAATATAATACAAAATTAGTACAGAAGAAAAAAATACAAAAATTATTTTGAATTATGTAAATATTTTTTAGTTGAATAAGACAAGAATAACACAGAAATATCAGTTGACTAACACAGAAATTGTTTTACTTTTTCAACTAAACATATGATTTCATATAAGAAATATTAGGTGGTCTTAGAAAGTATGAGAAATTGGTTAATGTTAATTTAATTTAAATGTAAGAAATAAATATTGATCACTAATATTTGTATTTTAATTATATCATGGTTAACACCAAATTATATACGAGTTCAAAAGGCCATTAGTATACTTCGTTTAAGATAATAGAACTTTTTATTTAGTTACAAAAATTAGATTTTAATTTTGACATACCTTTGCCGTAAAATTTTATAATAAATATTTGTAGTTTATACAGATAAAGCATTATTTTTGTTTCAAATGTTTGGATAATTATCAATATTATGTTTTGTCTTATTTGTGTCTTAAATATTTTAAAAGTGATTTAATATTTTTCTATCACTTATAAAAATTATGATAATATTACATAACCAAGTTATTTTAAGTAATCAAGTTAGTCTAATATAGAATTTGATTTGGATACCAAACATAGACATTAGACTATTCGATTTCTTCCCCTCCGAAACTTACTATCAAAATTGATGTTAGTTGTCCTTATACCGTTGTCCTTATACACTACTTTAAACTTATTATATAAATAGACATATAGTTAGATATAATGTAAAGTTCTTTTATATGGCAGCCTTAATATTCTTTTTAGTATTTATTATTTGCAGAAGTATGTCCGTAAACCAAAAAAAAGGGACGAATAGTGTTTTTTTTTTTTAATTCGTCAAACCTATTCAATTATTAACTAAAATATCACTTGTCAAATTATACTACTTTATTATCAAGCAACATTACTCTACTTTATATTCTCTACCATAATAATTTTAAAAACAATAATGCTTCATGTACATCTGTATAAGATAATACTTAATTTGGTTTTTAAAATTTTAATTACTTCTGTTTAGTTTTTAAATTTTGTGAATATAACTCATGTTAATTTTTTGGATAATTTTTAACATATAAATGTTAACAGTATGATGTAAATAGTTAAATGTTACATTGGACTCTATAAAATATTGTCATTTTTGTTTTGACACTCAAATAACTCAAAAACAAATATCGTAAATAGTGTTTATTAAAATTTTTCTATCCAAATTAAAGTAAGTGATCCGGCGTCGTTTTTGGACTCAAAACAATGTCGTTTTACCAGTTTTCGTGTGGCATCTGACTATCCATGTTTGCGTTCCGTTAACATTTGTGTCTCAAAAATTATCTCAAAGACTATTGCAAAGTTTGAATACTAAATAGAGACAATTGAAATTTTAGAGACTAAATTAAAATTTACATATAAATTCAAAGACTAAATTGAGTATTAACTCCTCCATATATACTAAAAATTAGTTATTAAGTTAACCACTATCTAGCCAATGAGTAATAGAATAATAAACTCCTAAAATAATTGAATCTGTCATAGTATAATAATCAAATTCGTAATAAATGAATTTTAAATTTATTTACCGTACTATAATATGAAAATTATGAGATACGAAATAAATATTTTATACGCAATAATTAATTAGTCACTAAACTTTTTATGTATAACTAACATAATTGTTTCAAAAATTATAATGTCAAATTTTAAAAATCTAAAAGTCGAACTAAGTATAAATCATAATTCGGGAGTAAAATGCATTTAATTTTTCTATTCAGTGACAATTTTCACTTAAATCAAAATTTAGAAGTAAATCACAACTTTTCCTAACTTTTCTGTTATGTTATGATTTTCACTTTTTAATGTTTTTGTTGTTGTTTATTTTGTTTGTCCGATATCCTAGGTTGTTTTGGATTGATCCGTTCATAATTTTGTACACGATTCGAATCACACATCTATGATGATTGATGAGTATTTTATTACTACATAGATAAATTCGCTTTGGTCTTCCTTAATATGTAAATAATCCAAATCCATAAAGATATTATGGTGTGATTATATTTTTTTGTCTACCAAACATATGGATAATTGGATAAACACCAAATTAAATAAACAAACCTAAAATCTTTATTTGCATGACGTGCGTTTTTAAAACAGTTGGTAGCACTTGCGAAAATGCCGGTTAAGTTTGAAAAATTGTTGGAGCATTACTGGTTTCATGGAGAGAGAGCAAGAGAGAGAGAAAAAAATGGAAAAACAAATAGAGAGAGAAAGTGTGGCAAAAAAGAGGGTGAAAAAAAAAAGAAAGAGAATGTAAGAAAACAAAAAGAAATCGAAGGAACCTCTGAGAAGGGACATTCAACTCCCTTCTCCTTGTTCCTTCTACCACCCTTCCCCATCCATTGTTCATCTTCCTTTATCGAATTAGTTCTCCCTCCCAAGAGTGGTGAGGGAAAACTGAGAAAAGGAAAAACGAAATTGAGAAAAAGAGGTAAAGAAAAAGAGAAAGAAGAAGCACAAATTTTCAACACGTGCAATTTTAACAGTATTGGAGGAGATGATTATTGTATTTGCATAAGGAATAGAAGAAAGAAAGAGTAATCAAAATCAGATCTAGGTTTGGAAAAAAAATACCAAAAGCAAAAAAAAAAAAAATAAAGAAAGAAAAAAAATTGATTGTGTTAATTGCATTGCATTTGTAATATGAACAACAATACCTCCAATCAGAACATGGTGACTCCTTCTCCTTCCATAGCCGCCTCGGCCGAACCTCCAAAAACTAAAAGGCTTTACCAAGTTTGGCCAGGGAACAATGTAAGCATTTTTATTGTTATCTTAGTAATGTTTTTAACATTTTAATGTAGGCTTGTTTTTATGTTGGTTCCTTTTGATTGTGATGTAGTATTTTTGTTTTTTTTTATGTTTGTTCTTTATGCAAATGTAATTTTTTATTTTTATGGTGGTAATTTTATTGTTTTCTATCATAGTAATAAAAGAGAATAGTATTTTTTTTATGGAAATTGTATTAGTGAAATAAGAATGACTTGGTGTTTGAATAGGAAAACACTTGGTCTAAAATTTATTTCTTAAGAAAGTTTAAACCATTTTTAATTTTGAAGTGCTTTATAAATTAGCAAAACATAGTAGTGTATTGACACTAATTATCTATATGGCTAAAACCATGCTAAAGTTCAGTATGAGGCTAACACTAGGTAACTATGATATGTGAAGTTAGAGAACAAAAGTTGGACTTATGAAAATTGGTATACTTTTACAAGAAAAAAGTTAGGTATGTAGGTAGAATATGATTTTCATCTTTGAATGGTTCAAGACATCGTCGTTTTCTTCATAAACTGTCAATAAAAAAGAGGGTGGTCAGTCAGGGGAATTAGTTCACTTAATTGAAGGTGAGTTTTGAAGGGGATTGAGTAAGAATTTAGATAGAAAAAGTGATATCAAATTATTCATCTTTATTATAGACATATACAACTTAAATATTTCTTTCCGAAACAATAGATTTCTTGAGTTTCTTGTTCCAACTTTATTTATTCATTTATTTTTGGATCAAAGTGTTAATTGGTGCTTGAGAATAGAAAATTGAGAACAAAAGAAAAGGAAGATTGAAAGAAAGTTGATTGGAGACATCTATTTATTAGTCTTTTGCATTTTATACTGACATATCTATTTAATACATTTATCTCATACTTTTTCATCCTTGCAAAAAGACCAAAACAAAGCAAATAAAAACTTCACAGAAAAATAATATTTTTTTTCTTTTTTAAATGACCTACTTTAGTTTAAATATATCTAACACATACAAATTACTAATTTAACAGTGTACGGTCATTGTGTGGCAAATGGATAAAAAAGTATTTAAAAAATAAATATACTGTACTTTCATAATCCACCTTACAGGGCCTTAGAGTCTGAATCTATATGAAATACTATGTAAAATAATTTGTGATGAAGCTTCTTTTTTCATTTTAGAAATTTCTATGTGGTGGAAGGTTAGTCTTTGGTCACGATGCATCGTCTCTATTTTTAACATCGTTCCTGATTGGAGGTCCTGCAATAACTTTCTGTATAAAAATGCTAGTAGCATTGAAACACGGGCATCCTATTGCTAGCCAGCCTATACTGATTGGAGCAGCAGTTCTCACAATTTTGGTTGGTAAAAAATATATAAGCTATTTTAATCAATGAAAAGTACTTGGCCTGCTTATGATATTATAAACATGACTCTTCATTGTTTGACTACAGGATTTTATTTTTCTCTTCCTGACATCCGGTAGAGATCCAGGAATTATTCCGAGGAATTCACGTCCACCTGAAGATGAAGCATTTGACCTGAGTACACCATATCTTGACTGGATGAGCAATAAAACCCCTAATGTGAAAATACCCAGAATTAAGGATGTTAAAGTCAATGGTATGACGGTGAAGGTGAAATTTTGTGACACATGCCTATTGTATCGTCCGCCGCGTGCTTCTCATTGTTCTATCTGCAACAATTGTGTGCAGAAGTTTGATCATCATTGTCCCTGGGTTGGTCAATGTATTGGATTAGTAAGTTGTCCACACCATCTCATAGAAATCAAGCAAACTTTCATTATCTATTTTGGAAAATTAATGTCTCTCTTTTTACTTTCATCGGTAAATAAGGTAAATTAATAAATTTGTAGCAAGTTAATTTAGTTTGAATTTCAAATTCTGCAAAGAGGAATAATATTTGAACATATATTGGGTTAAAACATAGAATAGGACAGTATATGTCACTGATTAGTAGACATAACATTATTCTACTGAAAAATATGTACAATAGTTCAAGCACAAAGGGACTCTAACATCACTAATTTTGGTCATATGATTTAAGAAAGCATCCATCTAAATGAAAAATACAAATACCTCTTAAAAAGAAGCGAAGTTTTTCATTTCTAATAAGTATCCATAAATATCTACATGTCGAAAAAAGAAGAAATGATCTGATTTGCAAGGTTAATAGATGATTCAATGTTATACCAATTGATTCATCCTTTGAGAAAGCTTTATTTTGATGCAAGATTCAATACTATATCACTTGTCTCATCCTCTGTAAGCTTTATTTCGATACCTTTCCACATACTTTTGTTTGCTTGTTAAACGTTTTTTCTTGCATCATTTTATTTTCTTTTCACACTATATCATAATTTGGAAAGACGAGTGCTAATTTTTGCCATATTACTTAATTCAATTTTACTTTACTCTATATTTTCAATCCACTATCTTTATCTTTTCCCAACTTCCTTTAGTAGAATCTAATAATTTTACTCATATTGATGTTTTTGCAGCGCAACTATCCATTCTTCATATTGTTCATATCATCATCAACTTTGTTGTGTTTGTATGTTTTTTCATTTTCTTGGGTTAACCTTGTACGGCAAAAGGGTAGCTTGTGGTTCGCCATGTCACATGATTTCATATCAGTTGCTCTCATTGTATATTGCTTCATAGCCATCTGGTTTGTGGGTGGACTAACAGTTTTTCACTTGTATTTGATTTCTACCAATCAGGTAATCTCTTTCTCTATCTCTATTTCTATTTCTAGTGTTCTATTTTGTATTATTTCCCCTTCCATTAGTTCTTTTGAGAATTCATAGGAATATTTCTTAGTTTATTTCTTACTTTAATTTACCATTGTCTGGAAAATTTTAAAATTGGCCATTAGTTACAAACGATGACAAGGATATAATAGATGACTCAAGATATAAACATTGTACATGAGAAATTCTTGTTCTATATTCAGTTAGAAAAATTCAAGTCCATCTTTGGTGTTTAATCTATATATTATTGAAGTTGATTCCTCTATATATTTTCTAACGTGTGAAGTTACTACATGATATATTTGTAATACATTCACCTTTTGTTGGCATTTTTCATATTACAGACAACTTATGAGAATTTTCGGTACCGCTATGATAGGAAGGAAAATCCATATAGAAAGGGACTAGTGTCAAACTTTAAAGAACTATCTTGTGCTAGAATCCCAACGTCATTGGTCAATTTTAGAGAGTGGGTTGCCGAAGAGGATGATTATCAAGATGAATCCTATAGGACATATAATTCAGAGTTTGATAAAAGTTTTGTGAACCCAAAACAGAAATTTGACATGGAAATGGGAACAATGTACGGCAAGGATAGTATGCGAGTTCCTAATATTTTAAAGGATTTGGATTATAGTGGTAAACCCAAAATTGCACCCAATGCAAACATTGGAGAAATTGGAAAGCTATAGCTCCTTCGGGTTACCCTACATGGGATTACATAGGTACCATTTTGATTTTAGCTTTACTCTCTGTACATGTAAAAAAGCATGAATCATACTTACCTCTAAGATTTGGTGAAATTTATCAACTTGATCTTCTTTATTAATAACTTGAACAAATAGAAGGATGTCCTGGCAAATTTCACCTAAACTGCGTAGGCGATTAGTGTTATTTCTCTATAAAAAATACTCTATATAATTCTTATGTTTGATTGTTTAAATACAAGAAAGAGAAACAAATAAAGTATTTATAAAATTTCTTAGTTATTTCAAAAGATTGAGGACTTGAACAATTTGGATAGCAGTTAACACCTACTTGTATTTTTTTATCTTTTTGAGTGAAAAGTAATAGCCAGTATATGTTGTTGCTTTATTCCTAGAATAGATTTAATGAAATACCAAGATAAGGGTAATCTATCAGATTATGTTATCTGCAGTTGTTGTTAGTCTTAACTAATTCCACGGCTAAGATCACCTTATATTTTTTCAACTATTTTTTGTGCAGATCCAATTGAGCAATTTCTTGAGAGAAAAATGTTTATAGACAACAAATTTTAAGGTTAGGCTGCTATTTTTTTTTCAAAGGAAGGGGTGGCAATTAAAGGGTAGCTATGGCATGATTTTGTAATGAGAAGTTGTAAACAAATGTTAATATTTCAAATGCAAATTCAGATTTATTTTTCATTCTACTCAAAGATGGAGAAAAGTTTCGCAAGCTAAGTTACAAAAACTTAGCTTAAAACATGTTCGTCAGATAACACTGCAGAAGGAATGGAGACTCACATACAAGAATAATGAAGCAGCTATATTAACGTATGATGTGTGATGCCTATTCTTTCTTCTTTATCTCAGCAAAATGTGGATTATAGTTTTTTTTTCTGCAATCCATAAATTTGTGTTTTCTATCTAAGCATGCTCTTTCATTACTTGCTATAGTAAGTCGTTATTACATTGCACTTTGTATATTACAGAACAAATGCATCTAAGATAATGATATCCATTTCATTAGAAACAATTTATTAGCCTTGCTAGTAATATGTAATTGCACACATGAATCAATTAAATTCTTCAAGGATTTAACTTAATGGATTAGTTTCTATGTTTTTTCTAGAACAATATATCTAAACCAACATTTAAAACTTTAGGATGCAATGCATAAGTGATTTATGATTATTTATTATTATTATTATTGTTGTTGTTGTTTTTGTTGTTGTTGTTGTTGTTGTTGTTGTTAAATTCTATTTATAAAGAGTAATAATGAGTTCCCAACTTCTAAAATAGTAGAAATCATTTTGTTGCAGCAACGACGACAATGAAAAGGAGAAATCTTCATTGACCAATCAAAGAGATGAGATAAAGGATTCAAGAGTAGGGTTTTAAAGTTCAATTCTCAATCGTATTAGAGTTTCATTGGCCGTAACATATTCAAATTTAATTTGTAAAGATAAGAAAAATTACATTGTAATGATAATAGATAATGTTGAATTTGAGGAAAATGACAATTCAATTACATTTTTAATTTTTTTTGGTGTTATTCATTGTCGACACAATATAATGAGTAAATCCTTTTGCATCGTAGACTTCTCAAAGAAAGAAGAGTAATGACCAAGAAACTCTTATATTGTTAGTGTTCGAACCTCTAACTAAATGTTTAAGGAAATCTAACAAAAAAAAAGAGTTGAGTAAACTACAATTTCTATTTACGAAAATTAAAAATGTTGACATATCTATTTATAGAAAAAGAAAATTACTATTTGTACCCATGAAACATGAGTTTTATATAATAAAATTATCCAAACACTAAAAAATCACATAAAAATTCTAAATTACCCTTATTATCATCCGTATCATCCTTTCCCTCTTCACTAACCACTCCATCATTCTCATCTGCTCATCACCTTACTACCACCACCACCACTAACCCCATCCATTGCTGTCCTCTTTCTGCTGTGAACATCCCTCCTTCTCTTCTTCCCTGTCTCGTCCTCGTCGATCAGGGAATTTTCACACCAGCCCTTGCTTTGCCGCCGCCAGCAACTCTAAAGTGGCAGTGCCACCTTTCCTCTCTTCAACTAACGTGGCTACCTTTTTCTCATCATTGAACCAGTGCCACCGATGGGCCACTGCGCCAGCCGCCGCCACCACGGTCCCTTTTGCGAACCAAAACCGCGGCGAGCTCTCTCTCTCTGTCTTTCTATCTCTTTCACCATTTAATTTAAACCACTGAACCCTAATTCACTTCTCCGTCTCCTCTTCTTCTTCAAGAACCAGATACTTCCAAACCACCATCACAGCCCTGCTATCATCGCCGTCCGCATTTCCAGCCGCTAGAACTGTCGCGAACCACCATCGTCTACACCATTTGTGACGAACCCGAGCCACCCTCACCGTTTCAGTCATTATTTCTCTTGGTCCAGACCACCACCAGCGAGCGACTCACTAGTCTCGCACCTCCTCTACCGAACCCTAACTCAGCCCCTGTTCTCACTATCTCTTCTACTTCAACGAGCTACTGGCGACGTTACCATCATCTGTAGCTAACATCTCTCTCGCTGAAACAGAGATGAAACAGAACAAGTTTACCCCTGCCTCTTAGGTTTAGCTCAGATGAGGATTGCTCAATTCCACATAGTCTATTTGAGTTTGGCAATTGATTTGTTGCAGGAACATTAGGTGGTAGCACTCTATTTTGAGTTCAATGAAAAATTGAAAACCATGATGATAAGGGTAATTTGGGATTTTTATGTAATTTTTTAGTGTTTGGATAATTTTATTATATAAAACTCATATTTCATAGGTACAAATGATAATTTTCTTTTTCTATGGGTAGATATGGTAACGTTTTCAATTTTTGTGGATAGAAATGGTAATTTACTCAAAAAAATTCAAGGAACTCAGAACTCGCACACGTTATCATAATTCATTGAAAACTAATCAAATCATAACACATAATAAGAAAAAAAATCACAACATAATATATAATAAAACATTTAGTTGGAATCTCGAAGGGGGATTCAATTAGTTTGAGATACAGGGAGGGGTAGGGGTTGGAAGTTGCAACAACGTGGACGAGATCCTAGAATAGGGATTTAAGAGAAGTATAGGCATTTAGAGTTAAAATTATTCTCCATATTTGTGAACAACTTATTGGAGGCTATTTCCTAAAAAAAGATATTCTATTTGTTCAAATGGACAGAAAAGATAACTATTATCTACCTTTCAAGAAAATATATACCAGATAAGGTATACTTGTTTGCTTTTACTAGATATATAATTGTTGGTACGAATTTTAACCTATAAAAAAATTCAACTATGATTTATAGGAGTTTAGGATATAATTGATGGATTAGATATTTAGCTATAGAGAAATTCACTTTCGACTATAATAGGAATGATAGTCGAAGTCGAGGACTTCATAATTTAAAATGAGTTGAGAATCGGGTTTGAAACCAAATAAACCATGTAGTTAAATGTGAGCAAAATGCAAGAATGTGGAGTTTGGAGACCAAGGCAGGATAGAATGTGGGGAGTCCACTATAAAGATTTTTCAGGGTTAAGGCAAAATTCTGACTTGAGAAAAAGGAAGAACTAGGTCACAGTCAAGATTTTTCAAGAGCAAGTCTATCCTTAAGGTCTATAAATAGAAGAAGTTTAAAAGGATAGAAGGGACTTCAATAAAAAAAAAAACACCAGATCATCATACAAAATTCTGCAAAAAAATTCTCAGTCTCAGTGACGTAACGGAAGGTCATGGAATGTAAGTGCATGTGAATGTATGGAGTCAACCTTTTATTTATTTCTTTTATTGTTTTTGTTTCTTTTATTTCAAATTTATTTGCTCTGTCATCTCCAATTTATCTTGTTCAAGCACACTAATTTCTGTTTACTTTAGATCTCAATTATTTTATTACTTATTTATCTTTGCTTTCATTATTCTTGTTTAGTCAAGTATTTCATTTCTTTTAAACTTCAACTATATTATTTTGTTTAGGTTCTATCTATTTTTTTTCGATTCGACATCTAACTTAGTCGAATTTAATATATTTTTCTTTCTTGACAAAAAACTAAGTAATTTCCGGATCAAACTCACTCTATCTTTAGAGGAGTCATATCTGTTTCCTGAATTAATATCTTGATACAAGTTTGATTCGACACCCTTTTGAGATTACAAAAATTAGGTGAAATAAAATTGGTACGTCCGGTGGAACCCTGGGTTAAGTCAAGGTGTCAAGCTGTGTATGTAATTATGTAGTAATAAATTAATAATGTCTGATAGAGCCTCGACTTTGACTGATACATCAAATAATAATATTGGAGTTTTCACGAGAGGCCCTAAGACAGAGGTTCTCCCATCGACTGGAACCTCAAGGCAAAGGATGAACCCAGTTGTTATAGAAGGAATCTCAGAGTTGTGCCTGTCACATGGCCTCCATATGGGCTACCCCCAAATTATTCTTCACCTATAGAAAATCCTAATATGGGGTATATAGGAGGTGCTACTACCACAAGATATAACCCCTTATACAATCCAGTACCGCGTCCTCTAGGTTATCCCCCTAATAGGGATATATAATTATAATTCTAGCATGGTAAACTACAATGTCTACCAATACTTGATGAATAATCTTCCGTATTTAGGGTCAGTACCCATACCGCAATCTACTTCTATGATGCCAAATGCCTTTTCGACACAAGGCACAAGGATACCTAGGTTGCCCAGGAGAGACACGTACCTCTATTTTTTTAGATATGTCGAGACAGATTTATGTCGGAATATCATCTCCTAATACAGTCGAATCATTGGCTGTGTATAGATAGCAAATCGAGAATAGCCATCATGATTTAGTAAATATGCTTATTCAGCAGATGGCTACCGTGCTAAACCCCATGATAGAAAATAACAATGCTAGAATATAGCAAGTTGCTCAACGAGTCGATGATATTACAAGAGCAACCAATCGACCTTTTGTACCACCCTAGGCGGGATGCACGTTAATAACCCCTCTGATACTAAATAGGGGAGATGGCCCAAACAGGGTATTAAATGAGGCTAGAAGAATAATGCTGCTCAAACTTATGGTAAAAACATTATCCAAGCTGTCAAGCAAATCTTGAATAGAGAAGGGTTGAATATAGGAGTGACAAATCCACCTAAATTATCTCTTTTTCAAATTATGTCTTGCAATCTAAACTCCCGAGGGGAGTCAAAACTCCTAAATCCCTTACAAAGTTTGCTAAAAAAAGTGAAAAATTGACTATAGAGCATATTGCGGATATACAATCGACATCGGTGAGCTAGCCAATAATGAATACGTGAAAATAAGATATTTTCCTTCTTCACTCACAAAAAAATGCTTTCACTTGGTTTTCAAACTTGCAACCTAATTCGATCCATAGTTGGGTTCTATTAGAAATGAGTTTTCATGATCAATTTTTTAGGGGTGAATGAAGGTGACTTTGTCTGATTTATTCATAGTAAAGAGAGAGAAAGCTGAGTCAATCGATGATTATCTCATCCGGTTCAAGAATATGAGAAATAAGTGTTTTACTCCTATTCCTGAACTTGAAGTAGTAAAGATGGCTATCAAAGGGCTTGATTTTAATATCCAAAAGAAATTAGTGAATCAATAATTTCTCGACTTGACTAAGTTAGCTGATAAAGTACATCAAATCGAAAAGTTAAATAAAGAAACAGAGAAGATAGAGTCGAACAAAAGGAAACCTTTCTTTAATAAAAAGGTGAATTTCATTGATTGCATGAGTAAGGAAGAATCGAATAATGATTCTATTTTTGTTGCAGAATTGAAAGGGCCTCCTTATGTGTGTTAATCTCTTAATCGGTAAATGATAAGACCCCTTTGTCAGGGAAAAGAATTACTCTTTCGACCTAATAAAAGCTGAACAAATTTTTATATGTTGTTAAAAGATAAGTAGCTTGTACTCGCTGAAGGGAAAAGAATGTCATCTGTTTCTGAAATTAGAAATAAAATATTTTGAAAATTTCATCAAACTTGTGGACATTACACTAATAATTGTGTTTCTCTCAGGGACTTAATACAAAAAGCTATTGAGGACAGTCGACTGAAATTCGCTGACAAACCTGAGATGAAAGTAGATTTTGATTCTTTCCAGGTCACGAGGTATATTTACCCAAAAGCAAGAGAAGACTTGTTAGATTTTTTGCTAAGACAAAGAGAGGAGGAAGAAAATGTGATTACATGCCTTCGCTGCAGTGTCTTGTGTGACACTTCAGCTGCTAAGGTTTTCAACTCATACAAAAAGAGTAGAGAGCGTATTTATCAAGAGGAATTAAGGCAAGTTCTACTAAATTAAGGAGTCAAAGGTCGAGATTTTGCAGATTCTCCTGTCAAACAACAAATACGCACTATGGTGATAGTCGATTAGAAACCCCAAGGGGTGTCAAGTCAGACTAGAATTCCTCCATCAAATGTGTTGAAATAAATAGGTACAAAACAATGCTCAAAACTACTCTAAGAACGATAATTATAATGTTCATAGAGGAGATTTTGGAAATTGGGCTAGAGGCTAGAAAAAAGGTGTCTCTCGACGAGAAGCAAGTAGAAGAGGCAGTGGTGAGCAAGGTATCAACGCAATTTTCAAGAAAGAGCTCCCTTCATTCCAAGAGTTGTAGCTCAAGCACATAATACTTGTGTTGATACACAGGGGCCATATCTAGAGTTGATTAAGGAAAGTAAGTCACCTCAAAAATAAGAACAGAAGGGAGAAAAGAAGGAAGAAGAAGAAGCACTGACAGAGAATTTTGATTTTGGTTTCGAGGATGATTTGGATGTGATATTTGGAGAAATTAGTTTTAGGTATGTTGCCACAATATCTGTTCTCTCTTTCAACTTCTAGGAAAACCTTGAAAGGCCTCGAAATTGTCTTGAAGGAGACTGTGATGACATCATTCCAGGAGATGAGTGCCGATTTATCAAAAAGGTATGATTAAAGAAGGATTGTTTGAAAGACCTGATGAGATCACCAAAGATCATCTTCAACCGCTACATATTAAAGCAAAAGTCGAAGGATTGGTAATCAATCGTATATTGGTTGATGGAGGAGTGGCAATTAATCTGTTGCAAGAAAGCATGTTGCCTTTGTTCCAGAAAATAGTCAAAGATCTGGTTAAAATGAACTTGGCTGTTATTGAATTTAATGGTAAGTTGACAACAGCCCTCAGAATGATCTCACTGAGGATTAAAGTAGGAAGTATTGAACGATGACCCACAGTGTTCATACTGGTGCCTACCAAGGCAACCTTCAACATGTTGTTGGGAAGAGACTGGATCCATCGAGTAGGGGCGATTCCCTCGACATTGCATAAAAAATTAGTGCTTCAGGATGAGGATGGAAGAATCGAGAAAATTGAAGTTGGCAATAGCTTCTGCTATGTCGAACAAATGAATGTCAGCCTTAAAGAATATCATACCAGTGTTTAACCACTAGATATTGATATGAGCACCTTTGACCCCACTCTTATCAAAGGTTGTTATGTAGGGGCTATGGTATGAACCTGGTCCCTAAGGCCAAGGGGAGCTCAACCACAGAATCTACTTAAATAGATATGTCGAGCCATTGGACTGTTATGACATGTCATCTTAATGATTTGTAAAGTTCTTTTTCATTCATTTTCTTAGGTTTTAATCAAATTTCTTATGTTTTCTAATGGAATTTTACAAATAATCAAATATTTAGAGCTGGGATATTGTTTTTATATTTTCAGGAGTTTTCAGCTCAAAACAAGTAATAATCAAAGCTTTTTGACAAGAAAAACACAAGTACAGCGAAACTGTATCCTAAGGAATCTTATTGTTTTTTTTTTCATTAATAAGTGAATTTTTTTCATAGAAAAAGACATTCGGTTCCTCAGCATAATTTCTTTTCATTAATTATTTTTCATTCCTCCATGGGTAACTAATCCATTTGTCAAAGGGTTAGGAGCTCTGTTTATATTTTCTATGGATCATTAATCTAAGTTTATTTTATTTTGAAGTCTTACATTGATCTATTTCATGATTGAGTTATTCATTCTTCATTTGGATTAGTAGTATTGGAAGGTATGCTAGTCCCTTTTGAAAATTAGTGAGTGAAAAATAGAGAAAAAATTAGTAAGGTCTCTCATATGTGTAATTTATTTGCACGAATTTTCATAATTTGTAAGAGAATATCATAGACTTCTTTATATATTTTGAGAGATTGTAATTTTACCACTTTATCATACTATTTTTACTATTGTCTAGGGCTACTGTTCATGGTTTGGTTAATCCAAAAATCAAACCTATTTTTGGATTAACCAGAAATATAATTTGGTTAATTAACCAAATTAGTTTTATGTGATAAAATTGGTTATTAACCGGTTAGAAAATTCAAAAATCAGTTTTTAATCAGTTATAAAAATAAAACCAATTTTAAAAAATAACCGATTTAAAAAAAAATCGACTTTTTACATAGAAAAATTGGATTTTTCAAAAAAAATCAGTTAACCAATTTGAACACGAGTTGTATAAAATTTGGTTTTGGTTTTGGATAATCGGTTAAAAATCGGTTTTTAAAATTTGATTTTGGTTAACCACTTTTTAATAATATAGATATGATTTTTAAAAATTATTTTATTAAATTGGTTAACCAAAATGTGGTTATAATTTTTTAACCGATTAATTATAATTTGGTTATTTTATGAACACCTCTACTATTGTCTAAATTATTGTTCAATTTCATTCATTTTTCCTCCACAAATTTTAGTTGGGTTATTTTGTTCCTATTAACTCTGATACATAACATCAATTTTATGGAAATTACATTATTAATTATTTTATCAAATTTGCATTGCTTGATATTTTTTATTATTGATAGATAATTTGTTAGATATTTTTGTAAAAATTACTCAATGAATTCATAGACATACATTAATTTAGGCTTAGAGCACATTTTTTTTGTCCAAAAATTTTAAATTAAGCTAAAACCATCTCTAAGAATATTTAAAAGTCTTGATAAGCATATCTTTTAAAGGACGTGTACATTCACAAAAAATTGACAAAATTAGAGATTAGACAATTTAAATAGAGTTTATATAGTTCTCTTTAACAAACTATTTTTTATGAGTAAAAGCTCTTTACAATCCTTAACTATTTATCCGATGGACATTGCTTCTCCTAACAATCATAAAAACACAAATCGGTCTCCATCAACTTTCGTATTTGTTCAATTTAGTCTCTAGAATCGGTTGACAGCAAGTCAATGCTGACGTGTCAGGTAATATCTCCTTCGTAACAGGAACAAATTGTTTCCTAAGTCATTCAACCATTTTTCTCCTCTGAAATTCTTTCTTCCTCTTCTCATCGTCCCTCTTCGCCACCGCACTCACAATCATCATCATTAATAATATCATCACCACCATTTATGCATGATGACTAATGAAAAATTTATATTTTTCTAAATTCTCTCTCCCTCCTCTCCTCCCTCTCCTCCTTCTCTATATTTTTTCACTTTCTTATTTCTCTTCACCACTCATCACTGCCACCACCGCCACAATAATATTGTGAATTTCATTTATTTTAACACTCAAACTTTACTTTTTTTAGTCTTTATTTTTGTAGTAATTTTTTTTAAAAATAAATGAATTTTTTCTCCAAGTGACCAGTGTCCTTCTTTAGTGTGATTATGTCTTTAGTTTTTGAATTTTTGGATTCTAATGATAAAATTTTTTATGACAATGATAATTGTGATGAAGACGAAAAATAGTGAGGACGGTGATTTTGATGATGATTACGGTAGTGATAATTTTGATAATGATTATCAAGAGAAGGTGAGGTAGATTGGGGGTGTTAAGGTTAGGGTTTTGGAGTTGAGGGAGGTGATGGAGAAGAGGAAAAAGAGGAGGGAGAGAGAGTTTCAGAGGGATAAGAAGGAGGTGGCAGTTGAGAGGAAACGGGAAAAGCGAAGGAGGGAGATGGTTGAGGAGTTCAAGAGACGATTTGTCCCTATTACGAAGGAGACAAAGTCATGTAGATATGTTATCTGACACGTCAGTGTTTATCTGTTATCAACTAGTTTTAGGAGCTGGATTGAACAAATACAAAAGTGAATAGAGACCAATTTATGTTTTTATAATTATTAATTAAGAATGCAATATTCATCGGATAAATGGTTAAAGATCGAAAAAAATTTTTATTCTATTTTTATATTGTATTGTAATCATCAAGAATAATTTGAAAGATTAACAATAATAAAAAAAACAATAAGTTAAAAGAAATTCTTAAAAGGTGATAAAAGAGAGTACAACTCCACCAAATGGTGTTATTTCAAGCCGGCAAGAATAGATTTTTCAATGAGCTATATGCCTCTAGTTTTTTTATTAAATAGATGCTCACTTGATATTTTTTAGAAATTAAATAACACATTTTAAAACCACATGTTAAAATTTATTATTTATTTCTTCTATAGAAAGCATATAAAATTTGAGTTTTTTATGTATTTATTATATATTTACTACAGTAAAATTTTTTTATTAATAATCATTTTAACATGTGCTAATGTTAGTTAAACTTTTTTTCAAAGAGAGAATTTGTTTTCTTTGGACAGAGAATATTCCTGCTTTTTAAAATTTAACTTTTCTAGCTATCATTATTCTATATGCATCTTATTGGGGCCTTTATCTTGGTTATAAAAATTATTCTATACATAATTTGATTTGACCTCAAGGGCCACCGTTTAATAGTTAGATAGTAGGAATTTTTTGTTCAATAGATAAAAAAATATTATTTCAAAAATAAAAGAAATAACATTAAATATTAAAATTTAATATATTTTTTATTAAGAAAAATCGGGTAAATTTTATCCAAGAAAAATCGGGTAAATTTTATCCAATCATAGCCAACATTCCCATTTTTATGAATTTAGATATTTTAAAATGAGAAAATTAATAAAATAATAAAATAAAAAATTAATTACTATCAATTTTATTATTTTTATAAAATGTGTATTTTATTATTTTAATTTAAGAGTGACTAACTCTCTATTTTATTAATTTTTTATTTTAGAGAATTTTGATTTTTATTATGCTAGCGTGCTTCTTTTTCTTTCCTTTTTTTTAATTTGTGACGTGATAATTTTATTAGTTTTAAACAAGGTTCTGAAAATCGAACCGGTTATCGAACTGCTCTAGCTACTGGTTTACTGGTTCATAGGTTCAACCGGTTCGATCGTGGTTGAATCGAAAAAACCGTTTTATAATAAAATAATAAATAAAGTATAAATAAACACATAAAATATAATTATAGTCTAATGTAAACTTTAAAATATCATTCAAATTAAAAGTACTACATAAACCAGAATGTTATAATCTCATTCAAAAGTAAAAAAAATAAAACAACCAATCAAACATAACATAGCAACATCAAAATGATCCAAGTTTGTCATCAATAATCAAAATCCTTCGTAACATGCTGCAGATTTGTGAAGATTCACATATTCGTTTTTCTTGTTAAATTCCGGTAACATAATTAATGACTCACCTCAAGATATCGCTTCCGCGCTTCATCCACTCCATACAGTTGAGCTTCACAGAGAAAGCACCATATGGACTCTTTGGTATCATTCGGATTTTGTGCAACATCTAGCCGAAACTGCTCGGCTCCTTCTTCAAATCTACGACAAAATGGGAATCCAATTCAGTCCCCCTTTTGACAGATTCATAAGCAATACATTATAAATATGCAATTCCATGTGAATAGTAATTAAACTCAAATAAATAACAGAAGAGTGTAGAGTGTGTACCTATCAAGGTAGTAAAGAGAGAGGCCCCTTTGCCAAGGATCTGGTAACAAACACAATGAGAACAACCAAATTTCATGTAACTTGAACTCAATTTACAATCATTCCAATCCAAAGTGCTGATATAACGCTTTTTTTTTTCAAAATGCTTATAAATATACACGCCTTTTGATGAGGGTCCAACTCAATTGTCCTGTCAAACTCCACCAGAGACCCTGAAACATCACCCTTTGCAATTTCACAGGCATCAAGTCATATATTCCTTCAACAAAGTGTTCAACTTCACTTACCAATATGCCAAAAGTGTTATGAATACTAGCATGAAAACAGAGTTATCCTAATTTTCAATCCAAAACCATAACTTGAGGTTGATAGTAAACAAAGCAAAATCAAAGAGCTACTCAATCAAAGAATTCACAGTCACAGTTTAGCAGTTCATCATGCAACAGTTATTCAATGATTCAATCAAACAATCATAAGTTCATAACTAAAAAAAATTACCTGGAACTCTTGGAAGCTCGAAGGCACCTTCAAGACTTCACAAAATAAGTTCACAAAATCAGAATTCAGAGTTCATCATGTCATAAAATCAAAGAGTATCAGAGACTCAGAGTTCATCACAGTATCACAGTATTCAGAATTCATCACAGTTACTCAATGAACAATCATAAGTTCATAACTAAAATAAAAATTACCTGGAACTCGAAGGCTTTCTCTCAATCTCAAAGGCACCTTCAAGCTTCAACGCTTCAACCGAACATGCAGCAGGCCTGTAGGGAGAGTGGGAGACAGACAGCGACACTGACACGAGTGGTGACTGGTCGAAGGAAGTGATTGCGCGACGAAGCTCACTGCGCGACGGAGCTCACTGCGCCACAGAGCTGACTGCGCGACGGCGAACCTGTATGGCCGTGTGTGCCAGTGAGATCGTGATAGGTGATGGCATTCTCTACTTCTCTCTGAACCTTGATGAATGATGATAATGGTGAAGTTGAACTGTGAAATGCGAAGGGCGAAGGCATTAGAGATTTAGATTTCACTTTCAGAACTCAGAAGAGAGAACAGAGAAGCCTCAGCGTTCATCACATTTAGTCATTTAGGGTTCCAGAGCTCCAAACGGCAGCGTTTTGTTGCAAAGCTCAAAAACCGGCCGGATCACGGTTCGGTTCGACCGACCGGTTACCGGCCAGTTCACTGGTTCATTCCCGATTTTTAGATTTCACGGTTTTTTTTATTGTTCGAACCGTTTTAGCGTTCGGTTTACGGTTCGAACCGGTTTTCAAAACATTGGTTTTAAATGGTAATTTTTTTAACAAAATATTATATGTATATAAAAAATTAACTATTTTATATATACATATATGAG
>NC_029777.3:79481627-79498987 GCF_000817695.3 Arachis duranensis
TATACACATAGTATTTTTATAAAATATTTTATTACTTAAAACTAATAAAATAAATCACAATCCGAAATATAAGAAGAAAAAAAGCAAGCATAATTACTAATCAGCCAATTAAGTGAGGTCTATCTAATTTTTTACAATTTTTTTTTTAAAAAAAGTATATTTTAATATTTAATGTTGTTTTAAATTTTTTGAAAAATATCTTTTTATTTGTTTAAGAAAAATTTCCTTACATAGTATACATAATAATAACATAAAATATATTCAAATAAAAGAAAAATGATAGATAATGACATAAAAAGAAAAGAAAAAAGAGACAAACAGAAAGTAAGAGAAAGGAAGGGGAAAAAAGGAGAGGAGGGGCGCTTTACTATGTTAAGATTTCTGGTGAAGCTTATTGGCGTTAAAGCAAAAGTTTTGGTTGGCGACTGTTGTATGAATGCAAAGCACGTTATGCCAAATGACAGCAAGCAGCGTAATAGCGTATTCAGTTAGACAATACTCTTATAATACCATGACTACATATCTGGCTCCACTCTCTATTGCCTTTGTATCTTGCTGTATGTCAACTACTTGATTTAATTTAAGAGATTATTTTTATATTAGTATTTAATCAATTTGAGTTGGTCGAATAGTCTATTTATTAGTCTTCTTAACTCTTAAGCAAGTGTCACGAGTTTTGAATCGTGTCTGTCTCATATATGTAGCAATTTATTAGTGAATACGATAAATACTTAAATAAAAATCAAATCTACGATAAATTAGTCTTTAACCTGAAATAAGAAATATCATGAACAAAAAATATTCATATTAATATTTAACTTAATTTATTTAAATAAGGTTATTTGTACAAGTAAAGTTTATTTATATTTTTAAATAATTAACTGAATACTCAATTTTTTAAATAATTAAAATACATTTATATTTTGGAAGGCATTTAAAAGAATAAAAATATTTAATATATTCAAGATAACATAAAATAGTCTACAAAATAATTTGTCCTACACAAATATTACATCTGAACATCCTAATAAAATTTGAGTATCTAATTCCCATCACAATCCTAAAATTATGAGTTAAAGTTACAACTAATCTTGCCAACTTGACAAAATGTAACTACTTAATCCAACATACAATAATGTTGCTAATGATAACCATAAATGGAGCCTAAACATATCCTATATAATCTAATAATTTATTTACTCTTAAAAAGCATTCTAAAACAATTTTTTTAACATAAATTAATAATAAAAAATTATAAACTAACTTCAGATGAGATACATTTAAATTTTTTATAAACGTTTTTCGTTTTCAAATAAGATAAATAGCATAATATTCTGTTTCCAGTGATAATAAAAGATATAATATAGTGTGAGGGAAAATCAGATGTAATCGTAAATTTATTTATTTATTAAAAAAAATAGTTTATTAGAGGGGGAAAAAGAAAAAGAAATGAAGGTATTGACTAATGAGACAGCAAATAAGAGAGGTATTACGCACGTAAAAAGCGCGAAAAGTTGTAGGATCTGCCGAAGGAGCTCCAATGCTGCCAGCACTTTGGATTCTGACACAGAAAGAAAAGAGAGAGTTCTCCTTAGAGAGAGAAAGAGAGGGAACAAACAGAAACTAACAGAAACAACAACATTGGAATTATCAGACCAAAAAAATGCAACAAGATAAGTTCGAAAACTTTGAGGAATTGCTGTTTTTTTCTTTTCTCTTTGTTTTTGTTTCATGATCGGAAACAAAAAGGGACATGGACATTGTTGTCGTCTGATTTCTTTATCCAGCTGTACAAATTCACGTCTTCTTGTTGAGTTTGGAGTTTGAATTGCTGTGATCCCTTCTCAATTTTCTCTCTTCTCTCTCTTACACCCTGTCTTTCCTCTCTCTCTTTCTTTCTCTCTCTTACATCTGCATTGTTTCGCTTTAGCTGAATCAACGAACCCTAGGAAGGAAATTTGGAATTTTGTGGGTTGAATTTGAGGGTGATATGGGTTTTGTGGAGGTTGGAAGGCAAGAATTGTGGTGACACACACGCAAAAACACAGACACAAAGGTGGTGTTGTTGGTGGTGGTAGCCATGGGTGGGAATAGAAAGATGCAAATGGAGTCTTCTCCTCCTTCTCTCAAGGCGGCCCATAATTTGAAGCCACTGAGGGTCTATCAAGCATGGAGGGGAAACAATGTTAGTTTTCTTTTTCTTTTTCTTTTTATTTCGATTTTGTTTTTGTTGGGGTGGCTTGATTCTCATGGCTCAAAATTATGTTTCGCTAATGATGTGGATTACATGTTTGATGGTTATGATCTGTTTGCCTTTATTTTCTCTTCAATTGCTTTTTTGTGATCACTTGTGTCTGGATGCTAGGTTTTGAATTGGAATTTTGGAATAGTAAAAATTACAATCATAAAATGGAGCTTTCAAACTTGCATAGTAGTCGAAAAATTGATAATGTATGTGGACTGTGGATCCTAGGTTATCATCGTGAGTTGATCTATTTTGCCTTTTCTAGAAAAATTACAAGCACAATTCAATGCTTTCAAATTTTTGGCTAATCTTGCATGGTTATTGTTCCTATTTTTATTGTGTATGCCCAGCTGAATTGTAAAATTTTAGTGTCTTAATAATTTAAAACTCTTTAGCTAACAGTGTCACTTGTACTCTTTGTGCATTTGAGTTGAGTTGAAAATAGAAAATTTCTTTCATTGAGGTTTGATTCGCTAGTCGGTGACAAGCATTTTATGTCTTACTAATTCTTCCTTTTTCTTTTCGCTTTCTTTCAGAAATTTTTCTGTGGCGGGAGGCTTGTTTTTGGTCCTGATGTAGCTTCTTTGTTTCTTACAACATTTCTTATTGCTGGACCTGCAATTGCATTTTGCATTAAGATATATCTTAGAATCAGGCAAGGAAATGGTGATAACGATGCTCAGTGGGTTCCTGTATTGGCTGTGGGTTCAGCCCTCACTGTTTTGGTAAATACCCTCTACAGTAATGAATGACTTTTACAGTTTACAGAATTTATTCACAGTTGTCTTTCTCCTTCTTTTGCATGACCATTTAGGCATTTACATTGAAATGTAAGAAGTGGTTATTTTTGCTGATCTGACGTCACATAATTGGATACACATGTAAAACTGCTTTATCCTAGCTTAAAATTAAGTTCAAAACGATAACCTACTTACCCTGTTTTTTTAATACGAGTATTCAAAGTTAAATACTAATCTATAATCTAGTACAACAAGTATAGTAATCTCCTAATACTTTAACATGTTCAAACAGACTCAATAGTCATCATATCATTTTTATGCTCATAATTAATGTATCCTTGTTCTGTTTCAAGGATTATTTTCTGCAATGTAAAAGCTCATATTTCAGGCATCATGCATGCAGGATTTACTATTTCTCCTCATGACTTCTGGGAGAGATCCGGGAATTGTCCCTAGAAATTCTAGAGCACCTGAATTTGATGAGGCATTTGATATACCTACCCCTTCCATGGAGTGGATTAATGGTACAACCCCTCATTTGAAACTTCCTCGAACAAAAGATGTGATCATTAATGGTCACACGGTAAAAGTGAAGTTCTGCGACACATGCTTGCTGTATCGCCCTCCTCGTACCTCTCATTGTTCCATATGCAACAACTGTGTCCAGAGATTTGATCATCATTGTCCCTGGGTTGGCCAATGCATTGGAATCGTAAGTTGGCTCTTTGCAAACAAACAAATAAAAAGAAAAAGAATTAGGAAACATTCTTGGAGATAGTATTTTTATTTTTACACCATTGTTAAATTATATCCGTTCTTTTGAATGACTATTCACGTAGTCATTATAAAAAATAAGTTATTTTGTTGACACGACATTATGTGATTGAATTTACATATAAAAGCACTTTACACTGATAGTGCATCAAAATTAAGTTAATAGTGTATCATAATCCTTTTTTTCTAGCATAATTGCTTAGAAATGCATCTATTGATAAAAATAGGAAGTTATATATAATATGAATTAACAATGTCAATTGTATATTTATACCAGGACCAAACTTTTCTGCTTTGTTATATACAAGAACTAACTGTTTTCTTCGCTTGTTGATATAATTGCAGCGAAACTATCGGTGGTTCTTCATGTTTATTTCAACATCAACCATTTTGTGCCTGTATGTATTTGTGTTTACTTGGATCAATATTGCCCAGAGAGGCACGTTGAGGACATTAACACATGATTATGTATCGGATATTCTCATAGTTTATTGCTTTATAGCCGTCTGGTTTGTTGGTGGCCTCACAGTTTTCCATTTCTATCTCATTTGCACGAACCAGGTTACTGTTTTACTTCTTAAATTCTTAAGTCTTAATCATTTTTCATTATTGATTCATCTCAAATGTATCCTTGAAATTTTCTTTTATAAAGAGGATGTTCTTCTTAGCGTTTATTAAGTTAGAGATATAAGCATTTACGTGCGTTCTCCTATCAGCTGAAAGCTTTTGAGAAAAGTGGTATCATGACATGGTATCAAACCTTCTATGATTGAAAGGTCTAGAGTTCGATACTTATTATTTCCCAAAAGAGAAAAAAATAGCATAAGGCAAATAAAAAAGAGTGATTTCATAAAATATAATAATAAAATAAGAAATCCAATAAGAAAATGTCTGGATATCCTTTTTCTTTGGCAACTTGTCCATATGGCCATTGTTTTCATAGATTTTGTTTTGCATGCTGATTCGTATGTTTTATGTTTTTGGTTATGAATGCAGACAACTTATGAGAACTTCCGATACCAATATGATAGGAGGGGGAATCCATACAATAAGGGATCATGCGGAAATTTAAGAGAAACACTTTGCTCCCGTATCCAACCTTCAAGAAATAAGTTCCGATCATTTGTGGTGGAGGAGGAACATATGCCCCACTCTTTGAGTCCAAATCATATGGAGGGAATGTTGACTCCAAAGGAGAAAATCGACATTGAAATGGGATCTATGCATGCAGAAGGAGGTGGCATACCCATTCCCGAACTTCTGCGGAAATTTGATTTTGATAACTTTGATGATGATCTCAAGTTTGAAGATGATGAGGGACAACCTTCTTTTGATCCATTCTACAGTGTCGATGAAGATTCTCGGACATCTAATGCTACAGTTGTAAATTTCCATAGCAGCGAATATGATGAGCCTCCGGAAAGTTTCCACGCTAGAGAAAGGGATAGGCACAACCCATGATAAACCACACTGCCAACTTTTGCATATTAATTTATAGAGGTTCGCTTCTAACTCTCCGACTTCTAGATTTGTTGAACATTAGCCAAAGCCTCCAATTTTCCATCAATAAAATGTTCTTGATTTTGATAAGTGCCATTCAAAATTGTTTATTCTTTCTCCCTTAGATCTTAAGTAACATGGCTCTACACATCGTATGCAAATATGATTAAAATAAAGAGTTTAACATTGTCAAACCAATCAAATGGGTACAAGGGAAAGTTTAATTACCATGTATAACTTGTAGGAAGTTGCTGGTTAAGTCAAACAATTTTGGATGTTTGTGTAAAATATATATATTTTTTTTATTTAGAGTACAGATACATGAAATCCTATAATAAGTTCATATCAAGCATATGGAGTTCCATTCCAAACAAAGACAGAAAAAGGAAAAAAAAAATGCAATTTGTTTTATTGACAGGCTGAAATAGTGTCGTTTGATCCATGTAGTTGTACCACCTAGTGGGACAAGGTTTTGTTGTTTCATCTTCCTTATTGGGGATCTTTATTTCAGGTCTGCTGCTGCTCCTTTGTGATTGTTGCTTTTTCTGAGGATAGTTTCATTAGTTGCAGCACTTAGTGGTTTGTATTCATTGCAAGTGCACATTGATATACTATTTGATGTTGGAAAAATGGAGAGAGACTGGCCTTGCACTTATCTCTTATTTCAGTATATCTGGCAAGTGTTTCATTCTAAGCTGTAAAAATCTCCCACGCTTGCTTTCACAAAATAATGCAGAACATTGTCTGGCACCAAAGTTTGTGATAGGAACTCTTCTAGTTTTGCCTATCTTTTGCATTCAGTCCCTTTGTTAAGAGATAGAGATATAGAGATTGGACTTTATCTATTTAAAAAAAAAAAAATTAGAAATTTAGAATAATGTGAAAGTAGTACATTGGTTTGTTCTTTGAATCTTTGTAAGTTGCTGTGTCTTTTCGTATTTCTAGGTCCTCAACTATCCAATGCTCAGATCTTCAAAGCTAAAAACGGTAACTATAATCTACCCCTTTTTAACTTTAACCTTTACTTTGGCATTGCAACTTCAAACTTTTCAAGATAATGAACGTAAAGTTAGTTGAGTGAACCATTAAAATGCCCTCATGGTACATTTGCCTGTTCTTAGTCTCTTGGTCCCATGCTACTTGCTCACCCGTGAGTCCGTGACCATCTCAAACGTTGTTCCAAGTGTCACTAAGAAAACAGAGGAAAACACCATCACACAAGCGAGGATGTCAACAACTTGTACAGTGGAATCAGATTCACCTTATTGAGGCATTGAAGCAAGGAGCAGCGAATGGGAAAGAATTGGTCAAGATAATGGAAGGAAATAAGGCAACAATTTGAACAAAGCAAGAATTTTTAAAAAATAAAAAATAAAAATGGTTATTCTGGTATTTTACTCTGTAAGCTCTTTGTTTTGGTAAATAAATAAAAAAAATAAAATGGAAAGCCAAAAAATGCATATCTCTTTAGAGCTTATCTGCCAATTTTCAAAAAGGACAAGAAAGAAAATTTTGAGGTAAAAATTTAAGGGAAAAAGATACGATTCGAAGATTTTTATTCTTATATTTTCACCACTCTGCCCAGTTACTGCTAGAAGTAGTGGTTTTGCGGTTATAGAAAAATAAAAATCTGTGTTCACACCGATATTTATTTGCATACCCAACAAGTTATCATTTTTATAATTTCAAAATAAATGAATCTGACATTTAGATATTTTTATTATACAAATTATTTTTGATGGATACATAATTTCATTTATGTGGAAATAGATTTACAGATTTGCTATACATTTAAATAATATTGTCATCCAAGTTTAATCAAGTAGACCTAATACCAAAAAAATCACTCATTAAAAAAAGCGTGATTACACGCACACATATCATTCTTCCAACCAAGTCAGTTACATTCACGGGACTTTACGTTATCCTCGTCATCGTCTTCTTCTTCGTGTTCCTCCTCCTCCTCCTTCTCCTCCTGCCCCTTCTCATTCTTCTTTTCCTTCTCCTTCTCCTTCTCATTCTCCTTCTTCGCGTGTTTTTTCTTCATCGTCATTCTTTTGTTGCTGCTATTATTGTTGTTATTGCAGTAGAAGGTAAGGAGAAAGAGTTTTGAATTGAGCAGGACAACGAGTCCAAATGCAGCTTAATTCACTCAAAAATGAACCGAAATTATATAATGATTGCGACACAATTAACTTAGAAATGAACCGAAATTACATAATAATTGAGACACAATTAACTCAGAAAGAAAGAGAAGTAGAAAACAATGGGTAAAGAATCTGCAAAACTCAGAAATTGTGTTAAATTTGAGTAAATCAAGAAGAATTTTGAGAAAATGAAATAAGAAGGAGAAGATGACGAAGAAAAAGATGAAAAAGAAGAAGAAGAAGCAGTAGAAGATGAGGAGGAAGAGGAGAAAGAGTTTTGAATTGTCCAGGGCAATAAGTCCAAATGCAGCTTAATTTACTCAGAATCGAACCGAAATTATATAATAATTGTGACACAATTAACTTAAAAATGAATCGAAATTACATAATAATTGCGACACAATTAACTCAGAAAGAAAGAGAAGGAGAGAACAATGGTAAAGAATCTGCAAAACTCAGAAATTGTGTTAAATTTGAGTAAATCAAGAAGAATTTTGAAAAAATGAAATAAGAAGGAGAAGATGAAGAAAATATGAAAAAGAAGAAGAAGAAGAAATAGAAGATGCGGAGGAAGATGATAAAGAGTTTTGAATTGTCCAAAACAATGTAATACCCTACCACATAGAGTTTTACGCCTATGACGTAAATCAGAGATGTTGAGGCGCTATGACCCTCTAAAAATAAAAATACGTATAAATATAGCAAGGATAATATAGCTAGGAGCCTTGAAGGAAAAATGGGTAAGATCAAAACAAAACCGAAGATGCATCGCTAACGAAAAATGATAAGACAAAAAACTTATACGGAGACCAAAAGACAGATATATAGAGTTCCAACGGATAAATATAATCAAGCTCTAAACTCAACCTGCGAAGCTAAGGCCGGCTGGAATATATATAAATATATATACACCCAACAGTGAACCAAAAGACAAAAATACAAATATTAGTTCTCCATAGTCAACCTCTAAGAGGGACAAAATACAAATACAAATATAACAATGGAGAATATACATCTATATACAAACTAGAAACACAAATACCAAGTTCCAAAAGTAAGTTCTTCGCTACCAAAGAGTCTTCAACAAGCTCAACGTAGCATTTCACGTCATGCATCTAAAAACAACAGAATATGTATGGAATGAGAATTGGGAGTTCTCAACATGGTAAAGGTGCCCGCATAGTTAATATAAAAGGCCTCGAGAATACCAGAGGCATTCCTAGAACTCCGACACTCAAATTTAAACTTAAGATTAATTCTAAGCCAGAAAATCTCGGCAATTTATCTAAGGGGATTCAAGTTCTCAATCTAACTCTAACTCAATATTTCACTTTCTGCCTCCTCCAATCCTCCGAAACACCAGTGGAACTACCCTCGTCACACCTCCGCCAAACAAGAGATATCTCAGATGTAAAGACAAACAAAACAGACAAAGAAAGTATAGATATAGATAGCAGTTACAGCAAATAGAACAAGTAGCAGATAAGTAGAGATAAAACAGTTAAGCAAACCAAAACAATGCACATTCAAGTAAAACATACAAATGCACATGATGTATGCCTATCCTACTGGCCATGAGCTCACGTGTCGGTTACCTTGCCAGAACCCACACATCTGGTAGCTAAATCGGATATCGTCTCTCTGACATGCTCCACACTCTTGGGATATAGTGTCCGTTGCACTCTTGGGATATAGCTCTCACCACACTCATGGGATATAGTGCCCGTTGCATTTCCTGAGATAAAGTGCTCCTACACTCTTGGGATATAGCGCCCGCCACGCTCTTGGAATATAGTGCCCGACACACTTTCCAGGGTAAAATGCTCCCACGCTCTTGGGATATAATGTCTGCCACGCTCTTGGGATATAGTGCCCGACACACTCATGGATATAGTGCCGGACACACTTTACAATAGAGAGAAAATGATGCAACAAAACATAATAGAACATACATTCACACTTCACATTCATAATCATTGTCTTCAAAATCACTTTCAATCATTTTTCTTCCTTATTTCTTACGCGAAGCAAGTGGACAACGCCACTGCATCTTACTCGATCTCCTACATCTCAATCAATCTCATCATATCTCATTCAAAGTTCATAATTAACTCAATTCTCCTTATTCTTCTTTCTCATAACGAACCTCAACATTAAACACCTCTCAACTCAGCCACATTTCATTATTATTATTATTATTATCTTCATTATTTACTTATTATTCAATATTACCATGCCTCAATAATTTAGATAACACTTCGCTAAATCCTCCCAAGTATCTCCTCAACTTATTTAACAGACTCATCATGTTCTAAGACTTAAAGACTCACTAACGAGCCTTAAACAAGTGTAAAAGAGTTTTGAAAAGCTAAATATTTGGTTAAACATTCAAAAAATCACATTTGGCTAAATAGGAGTTCTGCATACCCATGCTCATACTCACATACCCCCTTTTCATTCCATAATCCTATCAACATATAAACTCATTAATATAACATCATCACAACTCATAATTCCACCAAATTCATATACATATATCAAATTCCAAATCAATTGCACACATACATACATACATATATTCACTAATCACATCAACAATAAAACTCAATCCAAACTTATTCTATGGTCAATTAGGCTAAGTTTTCACGTGACATTAAATATTAACTATAAGAAACCAAAATCATACCTTGGTTAATTTCTCCCTAACTCAGAGCACCTCAAAATGCCTATGTTCACAAGCTTCACAGCTCTAATTTCTAATTCCGCAAGTCCAATCACCCGAATTTCGTTTCAAACTGCCTAATTGAACTCCAAAATAACAAGAGGCATAATCTAACTCACACAATATCACAATAATCAACATAGAGCTCACTAAATCACCAATTTACAAGGGTTATGATTTTTTTATCGTTACCCATGGGTCAAGTGACAAAACCCAGTGATTATCCACCGTTATAGTACCCTGAACCATTAAAATCATAAAATCTCTCAAATTTTGAAACCTAAATCACGAAACTGAAAGGGGGAATAATTGGGCACAAAATCTCAAATTTCTTACCAAATTGTTCGGTGAATTTTGTAGAAAATTCTGAGACGAATGCATGGTCGCTGACGGCTCGTCAATTGAACCTCCGAATTAAAAGTTACGAGTAATTAAAATTTTAAGGTGATAACGTTTGTTTTAATACAGGTCCGGTTCAATCGATTCGGTCTATTCGATCTAATTTTGGGTCAAAATCTTTAAAATTAATGTCAAAGCTTATTTTAATTATTTCTACTTCATTAAAGTATAAAATTTTATTTTTAATTTTTTTAAATAATAATTAATTTATTGACTAATTATTTATTAATGACCCAGAGTTTACAGACAACGAGTCCAAATGCACCTTAATTCAATCAGAAATGAACTGAAATTACATAATAGATTGCGACACAATTAATTCAGAAATGAACCAAAATTGCATTACAATTGCGACACAATTAACTCAGAAATGAACCGAAATTTACCATAATGATTACGACACATAATCTCAGTTCGAACACAAGCACACAAACAAAACTGAATCATGAACAAAAACATATCCAAAATCAATTTTGGATCAGATAACGTCATTAATATGTTTTTTCTTCTTTTTTGTTTGATATTTTCTTCTCTTTTTCTTAGTTTTATTCTTCTCAAGAGAGTAAATCAGAAAAAATTGAGAAAATAAAATAAGAAGGTGAAGATGAAGAAGAAAAAGAAGCAATAGAAGATGAGGAGAGAGAGTTTTGAATTATATAGGACAATGAGTCCAAATTCACCTTAATTCACTCATAAATAAACCAAAATTATATAATGATTGCGACACAATTAACTAAGAAATGAATCGAAATTACATAATGGATTGCGACACAATTAACTCAAAAATGAACTAAAATTACATTACAATTGCGACAAAATTAACTAAAAAATAAACAGAAATTTACCATAATGATTCCGACACGTAAACTCAATTCGAAAATAAGCACATGAACAAGATTGAATCATGAACAAAAATACATTCAAAATCAATTTTGGATTAGACAACGTCATTAATATATTTTTTTCTTTTTTGTTTGATATTTTCTTCTCTTTTTCTTGGTTTTTTTTATCCTTTCAAGAGAGTAAACCAAAAAAAATTTTAAGAAAATAAAATAAGAAGGTAAAGATTACAAGAAAAAGATAAAAAAGAAGAAGAAGAAAAAGAAGCACTAGAAGATAAGAAGAAAGAGGAGAAAGAGTTTTGAATTGTGCAGGACATCAAGTCCAAATGCACCTTAATTCATTCAGAAATGAATCGAAATTATATAATGATTGCGACACAATTAAGTCAGAAATAAATCGAAATTACATAACAATTACGACACAATTAACTCAATTCGAAAACAATCACACAAATAAGACTAAATTAAGAACAAAAGCACATCAAAAATCAATTTTAGATCAGACAACATCATCAACATGGAAAAAATTCAATAACAACAATAACAACGATAATGATAACGACGATATGTATAAGAAGAAGATGATGATAACGATGATGATGATGATGATAATGATAGAGGAGAAAAAAAGGAATGAGAAGAAGAAGCAGCGCCACGAGGGGAGAAGAAAGCAAGAAAAAGAAGCGCGTGACTCTAAATCACTTTAATGAACTTGGATATTAAAATTATTTGGATGTGAAGAAAATTCATAAATTTATTATCATTTTAACTTTCAAAATAAAAATGTTTACTTATTCATAAACTTATAAAAATATTTACTCATAGAAAGTTTTATCAATATTCAAACTTATAAAAATGATACCTGGACTATTCATAAACTTTTTTATAAAGTTTTTCTTCCCCAAGTCAAACTCTTGTAGGATTTAGTTTAAAAGTACAGAGTAAGTATTTAAATTAGTTTCTAAGATTTTAGTCTTGGATACTTTAGTTTATTAAATTTCAAAATACATAAAATAATATCTAACATTTATTTTTGTTAAATAATATAGTTTTTTTTTAATTTGATATGTTTAATCTAAAAGACTATTTTAGAATTTTAAAAATTTTTTAAAAATTATTTTTAAAATTTTCAAAAATTATTTTATATTTTATTTTTTGGATCAAACTGGAGGGCATTTATATTATCGAATAAAAATAAATATTATAAATTATTTTGTGTATTTTAAAATTTAAAAAATTAAAATATTCAATTTAAAAAATTTTAGAAACTAATTTAAATAATTACTCAAAAATTTATTTTTGAAACGATATATTTACTTTTGCACAAAGATAGAGTTTCAATTCTGAATAAATGAGGCTATGGTTTTCTCAGGGAAAAAAAGTGTAGTTGAAAATTCTTTAATAGGATATTTAATATCCTATGTTAAAAAAAGGAAAAGTTAGGTTACATATAAACATAGTCTTAAAAGATAAATCATTTAGTTAAAACCTCACTTCAAATCAAAACAAACAATACAAATTTTCAAAAAACTCAATTTTACATACTATTTATCGAGTATGTTTAAAATAAACACAATAATTATGTGCTTATTACATTTGCTACATTTATATAGACCATTAGATTATATTAGATGAAAATTAAAGATGAATATAAAAGAAGAATATTAATTGACTCTAATAAATACAGAATATCTTAATACCTAGCTAAATACTTTAAATAACAATATTTTAATACGCAATACTTTAAATGGCAACAGAATCTTTTAGTTTTAAATAATTAAATATAAAATATATAAAAACAAAATATATGAATATTTTTTATTCATTAAAATTAATTATTATGAAAAAAAATTATAATATTAAAAAGTTATATTAAAATAATATTTTAAATTATAACATAAAAATATAAAATACTTAAATTTTATTTTATATTACTTGATAAATAATTAAATTATTATATTCAATACTTAACTAACTACTTTTGTTAAAAATATTATTATATAACATAATTTTTTATTAAATATTTGTCTAAATATAGTTTATTTAAAATATTATATATAATACATGAAAATATTATTTTATAAATTTTTTTAAAAAATTTTGAATAAGTAATATGTATCAACTATGTATATGAATCATATGTGTGTAATAGTGACTAATATTAGATTGATATATATATATTTTTTTTTTTCTTTAGACTCTCTAATATATATGTTACACCATATTTCTCTCCTCTAGTCTTTCTTATTCATATTTTTTTTGAACAAAAGAGCTCAACACAGTAAAGTGGAGCAAAGTAAGCACAACAAAAGGCAACATAAACACGAATAAAATGGTATGATCCGTTGTCATCTCTGGCATTGCCATCAACAACCAAACGGATCAACTCCACACCGATCCCTGTAACTCTAAAATGACCTTATCTTTACTCCTTCAACACTTGTCTCTGTGCTCTGAAAAACTCTGCTATTCCGCTCCAACCAAATATTCCAAGTAACCGCAAAGAAGCCTATCAACTATTTCTTTTGCTCAAACTTGCAACCTGGTACACCAGTCCAGCTCTTAAAGAACTCTTTGACGGTCCCCGGATTGACCCCATGCTCTATCAGCATACTTCAACCAAGTACACCATACCTGCCACGTAAACTCACAGGCAAAAAATAGGTGATGTACAAATTCTATATCATTTTTACACAAAACACATATATTGTCATTATGATTAATAATGCTGAGTCTACTTAGCCTTTCCTTCGTGTTGACCCTATCTACTAAAACAAACCATGCAAATATTTCAACTCTTGGAGGCACCAAGTCTCTCCAAATGGAACTAATGAAGCTGTAACTCGTGATGTCCTCTGAGAGAGTCTCTCGCTGCAGCACCTGCACAAAGGAATTAGTAGAAAAAATACCATTTTTGTCAAATTTTCAGACAACTGAATCCTCTCTATCACTCAAAAATTTAACAACCCGTAGCCGGTCGTGAAGCTGATTGAGCAATTCTAGCTCTCATTGGAATAGTTCTCTCCTCTACTGGAAGTTCCATACCCACTCTAGCCCATCCCAAAACCCATAATCCCCTATTACGAATCCTTATTGATTTGAAACAGAGAAGAGTCTCGAAAAACTATCTTTCAAAGAGCCATCTTGTAACCAAGCATCCTCTCAAAAACGAGTTCTTCTGCCATTTTCCACCTCCATAGACAAACCACGGATCATCATATCTCTTACCTGTTGCTCCTTAATATTAAGCTGGCAGATATCTTTCCACGGGCACCTCTTGTTAGCAACGGTTGGTGTGATAACATTACAGTTGGGTCCAACTGATTACAAAAGCATACAACTTTCTTCCACAGCGGGCAGTCCTCCTTTGAGAAGTGCCACCACCACTTAAATAGAAGCGACGCATTTCTAATTAAAGCATCTCCCACCCCAAGCCACCTAGCTTTTTTGGAGCTTGAACTACCTCCCGTTTCACCAATGGTATACCGTTATTCCCATCTTCTTTACTCCATAAGAACCTTCTCTGTAGTCCAATTATTTTTTCTGCAACCACCTTTGGCATCTTATACAAGCTTAAGTAGTAAATTGATAGGTTATTGAGAACAGATTTTATGAGGACCAACTTACCCGCTTTGTTAAGCGATCTAGCTTTTCATATGCTCATCTTGTCTTCCACCTTGTCTATAATTGGTTTCCAGGTCTTTACCAACCGAGGATTAGCGCCAAGAGAAATTCCTAAGTACCTAACAGGTAACACAGCTTCAGCACATCCCAAAAAACCACACATAGTCGTCACCCATTCCTTCTCACAGTTGACTGGGATTAGACTCGACTTATCAAAGTTGATACTCAGGCCAGACATTAACTCAAAGCACCGCAATAACCTCTTATAATTCACAAGCGTCTCCGTTTCTTGTGGACAAAACAAGATTGTATCATCTGTAAATTGGAGATGCGATAATTCTATATTGTCCCTTTCCACCAGCAGCGGAGAAATTCTTCCATTTCTTACCGCCTCTCCCACCATCCTGTGCAGAACGTCAACAATAAGAATAAACAGAAAAGGCAAGAGGGGGTCTCCTTGTCTAAGTCCTCTCTCCATCTTGAATGGCTTGGATGGTGACCCATTGATCAACACCAACATAGACGCTGTAGTCACACATTCCTTCACCCAAGTCCTCCATCTATGACCAAAGCCCATCTTCTGTAGCACTATATCCACAAAGCTCCATCCCACTCTGTCGTAGGCTTTCTGGAAGTCTAATTTAACAATAGCCGCCTGCTTCTTTCTCAACTTCAACCATTGGACCGTCTCACAAGCAATGAAGACACCATCATGTATTTTGCGGCCCTTTATAAATGCAGACTGAGTCTCCCCCACTAAATGTGGCATCACTAATCGCATTCTTCTTACCAGCACTTTGGATATCACCTTAGAAACACAGCCCACCATACTAATCGGTCTTAGGTCTTTGATTTTCTTGGTCCCCACAAATTTTGGGGCTAACACCACCCAAGTAACATTAGCATCTGTTGGTAACTTCGCAGTTTGGAAGAAGCCCAACACAGCTGCAGTATACTCCTAACCAAGCTCACCCCAGTATTTCTTTATGAAGTTCATATTATAACCATCACAACCTGGTGCTTTACTGGACTCACAATCCCAAACTGCTTCTCGTACTTTCTCAGCTGATGGCATTTCCTCTAGCAGTGCTGTCTCTTCATCATCAATCTTCTTAACCAGTCCCTCACGGATCCCAATCAAAAGAGCATACTCTTGCCTATACAGTTCTTTATAAAAACATGTAATCACAGTCTTTATTCTATCCTGATTCCGTACCAGTCTTCCATTAATCACTAAAGAAACGATACTGTTGTTCCTCCTTCTTGCCGACGCTAGGTTGTGGAAGTACCTAGTGTTCTTATCCATATCACGAGCATGTTGGGATCGGGACATTTGCTTCCAATGGATCTCTTTTCTGACATACCACTTTGCACAGTAAGTCACTAGAGCCTTCCTTCTAGCCTCCATTGTTCCGTCATAACTACCAGCACTAACCATATCATCAATCTTCTTTATCTCTTCCTTAAACTTCTTTATCCTGCTATCCATGTCCTCAAACTTATCCTTGTGCCATCTTCTTAGCGGTACCGTCAAAGCCTTCAGCTTGTTTGTGAACGTATCATCTCCCAAGTTTCTCCACTCATCCTTTACTAACTTCAAAAACCCTTCATGTGCAAACCAAGAATCCAAACTACGAAAAGGTCTCGGACCCGCATACAATTTAGAATCTTCTAAGATTAACGGACAATGATCTGATAGGCCTCTCGGTCCTCCTTTCAAACGAGTATCTGGGAACTCCTCAAGCCACTCCAAACTGACCAAGATCCTATCAATACGTCTACAAGATCTACCTTGAAACCATGTGAATTTTTGATCGGTCAACGGTAATTCTACTAACTGTAAAACTTGCACACATACCTTAAAATCCTCCGCAGATGCTGGTAGCCTAACAGCGCCTTTCCTTTCCTCCAATCGTAGTATCTAATTAAAATCTCTGATGAGCGGATATTTTATACGCTTTTTGGGGGTAATTTCATGTAGATTTTAGCATGTTTCAGTTAGTTTTTAGTAAAATAATATTAGTTTTTAGGCAAAAATCATATTTCTGGACTTTACTATGAGTTTGTGTGTTTTTCTGTGATTTCAGGTATTTTCTGGCTGAAATTGAGGGAGCTGAGCAAAAATCTGACTTAGGCTGAAAAAGGACTGCTGATGCTGTTGGATCCTGACCTCCCTGCACTCGAAATGGATTTTCTGGAGCTACAAGAGTCCAATTGGCGCGCTCTCAACGGCGTTGGAAAGTAGACATCCAGGGCTTTCCAGCAATATATAATAGTCCATACTTTGCGCAAGGATAGACGACGTAACTTGGCGTTAAACGCCAAGTTCATGCTGCTGTCTGGAGTTAAACGCCAGAAAAACGTCAT
>NC_029777.3:79499991-79502343 GCF_000817695.3 Arachis duranensis
TTTGTTCTTCATTGATCTTCAAGTTGTTCTTGGTTATTTTTCTTGTTTGATCTTGAGTTTTTCTTGCTTTGTGTCTTTTCTTGTTTTACTTGTGTTCCTTTTAAAGCATTAATTGGAACATCTGCATCAAGTGTCATATTTATTCCCAATTGGCTAAAGCATTGGCTTATATTCTTGATAAGGGAGCACCAATACTTTTGAAAATCTTTTTCAAAAATAATTTTTCTTGATTTAATCTTGTGCCAAACTCTAAGTTTGGTGTTTTAGTGTTAATCTTTTTATAATTTTCGAAAATTTATCTTGATTTTCTAAAAATTTTAAGTTTGGTGTTCTTTCTTTTGTTCTTGGTGTTCTTGTGAATCTTCAAGGTGTTCTTGAGTTTTTCTTGTGTCTTGATCTTAAAATTTTTAAGTTTGGTGTTCCTTGGTGTTTTCCCTCCAAAAATTTTCGAAAATAAGGAGCACTAGATCTAAAAATTTTAAGTCTTGTGTCTTTTGTGTGCTTTTCTCTTTCATCATAAAATTCAAAATTCAAAAAAAAATTTTATTTTTTCTAACTACTTTTTCGAAATTTTTCTTAAAATTTTAGATTTTAATTTCATTTCTTTTCGAAAAAAAAATAATAAATAAATAAATAAATATATTTTTAACTTCTTTTTATATATTCCATTTTTATTTATTCCACTACTATAAAATAAATAATAGCAACATACATATCATCTCTTTTATTCCATTATGGAATTAAATGGGAGTGATCAGTCCAAGAGGACTCTGGGGTCATATGCCAACCCCACTACTGCTTCATATGGGAGTAGTATCTGTATACCCTCCATTGGAGTTAGTAGCTTTGAGCTGAATCCTCGGCTCATTATCATGGTGCAGCAAAACTGCCAGTACTCTGGTCTTCCACATGAAGAACCTACAGAATTTCTGGCACAATTTCTGCAAATTGCTGATACAGTACATGATAAGGAGGTAGATCAGGATGTCTACAGATTATTACTGTTTCCATTTGCTATAAAAGATCAAGCTAAGAGGTGGTTAAATAACCAGCCTAAGAACAGCATAAGAACATGGAAACAGCTGTCAGAAAAATTTCTGAATCACTATTTCCCTCCCAAACGGATGACACAGCTAAGGCTAAGCATCCAAGGCTTCAAACAAGGAGATAATGAATCCCTTTAGGATGCCTGGGAGAGATACAGAGAGATGCTAAGAAAATGCCCCTCTGAAATGTTTTCAGAATGGGTGCAATTAGACATCTTCTACTATGGGCTTACAGAAAAAGCTCAGATTTCTCTAGACCACTCAGCTGGTGGATCTATACATATGAGAAAAACAATTGAAGAAGCTCAAGAGCTCATTGATACAGTTGCCAGAAATCAGCATATGTACAGAGCTTATTGATACAGTTGCTAGAAATCAGCATCTGTATCTAAGCAGTGAATCTTCCATGAAAGAAGAAGCTAAAACAGTAACTGCTGAACTCAGTCCGGTGGATCAGGCTAATGAAATTAATCAGCAATTAGACTTTCTAACTCAGCAGCTAGCCGAATTCAAGGAAATATTACAGGAAACAAGAATGGCTAACAGAAACATAGAAGTGCAATTAAAGCATACAGAAAAGCAACTGTCAAAACAAATAGCAGATGAATGCCAAGCAGTTCAATTAAGAAGTGGGAAAACATTAAATACCTCACTTCAAGGCAGCAGGAAGCCAAGAAATGAACAGATGTCTACTCAAAATCCCCCTGAGGACAATCAGAGCCCAGAGAGGAATGATGTTGGCGCTGAACGCCCAGACCATGCTCATTCCTGGCGTTCAACGCCAGAAACAAGCATGTATCCGGCGTTGAACGCCCAAAGGGAACATGGTTCTGGCATTCAAACGCCAGTAACAAATGGGGAGATGGCGTCTGACGCCACTCCAGCTTCCACCCCTGGCATTCAAATGCCAGTGGGTGATCAGTCACATACAAGTGCTGATAACAACCCTTCTAAAAAGGCTTCCCAACCCACTTCTGTAGGTAATAAACCTGCAGCAACTAAGGTTGAGAAATATAAAGCCAAAATGCCTTATCCTCAAAAACTCCGCCAAGCGGAACAGGATAAGCAATTTGCCAGCTTTGCAGACTATCTCAGGACTCTTGAAATAAAGATTCCGTTTGCAGAAGCACTTGAGCAAATACCCGCTTATGCTAAGTTCATGAAAGAGATCTTAAGTCATAAGAAGGATTGGAGGGAGACTGAAAAAGTTTACCTCACTGAAGAATGCAGTGCAGTCATTCTGAAAAGCTTACCTGAGAAGCTTAAAGACACCGGGAGCTTTATGATACCATGCACATTAGAAGGT
>NC_029777.3:79503688-79503958 GCF_000817695.3 Arachis duranensis
ATTGTCCTTGGGCACAAAATTTCGAACAAGGGAATAGAGGTGGATCAAGCTAAGGTAGAAGTAATTGAAAAATTACCACCACCTGCTAATGTTAAGGCAATCAGAAGCTTTCTGGGACATGCAGGGTTCTATAGGAGGTTTATAAAGGATTATTCAAAAATTGCCAAACCTCTGAGCAACCTGCTAGCTGCTGACATGCCATTTATCTTTGATAAAGAGTGTCTGCAGGCATTTGAAACTCTGAAAGCTAAATTGGTTACAGCACCAATT
>NC_029777.3:79505192-79505462 GCF_000817695.3 Arachis duranensis
ACAGTGTTAAAATTCCTCCAGAAACATATCTTCAGCAGATTTGGTATCCCTAGAGTATTAATCAGTGATGGGGGCACTCATTTCTGCAATAAACAGCTTTACTCTGCTCTGGTACGTTATGGAGTCAACCACAGGGTAGCTACTCCATATCACCCACAGACTAATGGGCAAGCTGAAGTCTCAAATAGAGAGCTCAAAAGAATCCTGGAACGGACTGTAATTAACCGTAGAAAGGACTGGGCAAGAAGCTTGGATGATGCTCTGTGGGCG
>NC_029777.3:79505498-79507154 GCF_000817695.3 Arachis duranensis
ATAGGGACCTCTCCATACCAGCTTGTGTATGGAAAGGCATGTCACTTGCTAGTGGAACTGGAACACAAGGCCTACTGGGCAACCAGATTCCTAAACCTTGATGCCAAATTAGCTGGAGAAAAACGATTGCTCCATTTAAATGAGCTAGAGGAATTTAGACTCAATGCTTTCGAGAATGCAAAAATATACAAAGAGAAAGCGAAAAGATGGCATGATAAGAAATTGTCATCCAGAGTCTTTAAGCCAGGGCAGAAAGTTCTGCTATTCAATTCCAGGCTCAAATTATTCCCTGGGAAATTAAAATCCCGGTGGAGAGGTCCATATGTAATTACAAGTGTGTCACCATATGGATACGTAGAGCTTTAGGATAATGAATCTAACAAAAAGTTCATTGTTAATGGACAGAGAGTTAAACATTATCTTGAAGGCAACTTCGAGCAAGATTGCTCAAAACTGAGACTTGATTAGAGCTCAGTGGTAGTCCAGCTAATGACATTAAAGAAGCGCTTGCTGGGAGGCAACCCAGCCATTTACAGAGTTTATTTACTAATTAAATAAATTTTCTTTTTTTTACAGGTATGAGTCCAAGTATCTTCAAAGGTGAAATAGCAATTGGTTGAAGTCACAGAGTTACAGGGAAATTTGGAAGCTCACTGGCGTGAAAAAGCCAGTGAGAAATACTTTGGGCGTTAAACGCCCAAAAGAAGCACCCACTGGGCGTTTAACGCCAGTAAGGGTAGCCATCTGGGCGTTAAACGCCAGAAAGGAGCATCTTCTGGGCGTTAAACGCCAGAAAGATGCACCTTCTGGGCGTTTAACGCCAATCTGCTAGCATCCTGGGCGTTCAGAAAAAAAACGCCCAGTGACGAAGGACTTCCTGGCGTTCAACGCCAGAAAGAAGCACCAGATGGGCGTTGAACGCCCAGGAGAAGCAACATGTGGGCGTTTAACGCCAGGATGGTGGGAGGAGGTACAATTTCGTTTTTCTTTACAATTTTTCAAAATTTTTATGTCTCAATTCATGATTTCTTGCATAAACATATTTCAAATTATCACTTTCAATTCCAAAATTTTTAATCCTAATTTCTAAAAACACTAATTTCTAAAATCCCTTTTTCAAAAATATCAAATATATCTTAATTCATAAACCCAAATCTTTTTTTCCAATCCAAATCTTTTTCAAATCTTTTTCAACTCATCATACCTTTTGGATTTCAAAAATTGCCCCTCCCTCTATTCCTCTCCTGTCATTTCTTTTGCTTGAGGACAAGCAAACCTCTAAGTTTGGTGTGAGTTGCCATGATCACTGAGCTAAAACTCATCAAGATCATGGCACCTAAGGGAACAAAAAGAGCAAGGATGTGAACTTAAGGGAGCTGAAGCGTCAGAAATTAATTCTTGAAGGCACCCTACAGACTAGAGGAACATCCACTTCCCAAAATACAGGTTGTTAAGTTCTAATTCTAGCTTTAACTCTGTGATAGTATTATTATAGGAATTTACCTTAGAAGTTATATAGGAGTAGTAGTAATTAGCATGTCTATTTTGATTTTATTTCCAATTAAGCTATAATTTATTTTTCTCATCATCATCAGGCATGAATAAAGTAGTAGATTTTTTTTAGAATAAAGAAGTAATCTATATTTTTCGAGTTCT
>NC_029777.3:79508221-79512249 GCF_000817695.3 Arachis duranensis
ATTTTCTGGCTGAAATTGAGGGAGCTGAGCAAAAATCTGAGTTAGGCTGAAAAAGGACTGCTGATGCTGTTGGATCTTGACCTCCCTGCACTCGAAATGGATTTTCTGGAGCTACAGGAGTCCCATTGGCACGCTCTCAACGGCGTTGGAAAGTAGACATCCAGGGTCTCGATGATTTAATACAATTCCTTTGTTTTCCATTCGAACACGCTTGTTCTTATCTAAGATGTTCATTCGCGCTTAATTGTGGAGAAGGTGATGATCCGTGACACTCATCACCTTCCTCAATCCATGAACGTGTGCCTGACAACCACCTCCGTTCTACATCAGATTGAATGAATATCTCTTAGATTCCCCAACAGAATCTTCGTGGTATAAGCTAGATAGATGGCGGCATTCATGAGAATCCGGAAAGTCTAAACCTTGTCTGTGGTATTCCGAGTAGGATTCCGGGATTGAATGACTGTGACGTGCTTCAAACTCCTGAGGGCTGGGCGTTAGTGACAGACGCAAAAGAATCAATGGATTCTATTCCAACCTGATTGAGAACCGACAGATGATTAGCCGTGCTGTGACAGAGCATAGGAACGTTTTCACTGAGAGGATGGGAAGTAGCCACTGACAACGGTGACACCCTACATAGAGCTTGCCATGGAAGGAACTTGCGTGTGAGAAGAGGATTTCAAGGAAGAGTTGAAGTTCAAAGGACAAAGCATCTCCAAAACTCCAACATATTTCCCATTACTGCACAACAAGTAACATTATTATTCTCTATTATTTTAACTTACAATTTTAAGTAGTTTGTAGTTTGGCTTTTTACAAATAAATCCAAATAACTTCATTAGCCTCCTGACTAAGATTAATAAAATAACATTGATTGCTTCAAGCCAATAATCTCCGTGGGATCGACCCTTACTCACGTAAGGTATTACTTGGACGACCCAGTGCACTTGCTGGTTAGTTGAACGAAATTGATTTTGGACCAGGCTCTATTATCATATTCCATAAAGAGATACAATTTCGTCCACCAATCTCCTATGAAACAAAACGAGACCTGGCTTAAACCCACTATGTAGCTTAACTCCTCCCACATCACTACTTTCTCACTCTGAGCAAGTGCACCATACACCAAACAGAAAGCACATGTAAACTTATTTTTTGTCAGTAGACCTTCAACGCACAACCAACCATCCCTTTTATAACAGTTCGATTGTTTAAATAATAAATTATCCCACATTAATAATAAACCACCAGAGGCACCAACTGATTCCACAAACTCCCAACCCACCATATCACAACCCCACAAACGTGCTACATCAAACTTAGTTACCACCTCCCTATCAGTTTCAATCAAACCTAGCATATTCAGCCTGTATTTTTTCTTTAATTCTTTCACCATACTCAACTTTCCATACCCTCCAAGCCTCTAACATTCCAACAACTATAAATCATTTAAAAGGATTTCTACACACCTTGTTATGTTGTTTGGGCCTGCTTCTCCTAGCTTTCTCCTTTTGTTTTTCCATCTTTCTTTTTGCTGCGATAGCTTCATTTTAACTTTGCATAATCGCCATTATATCTTCTTCATCGTCATAGAAAACCGCACCTGACTCCACTGCTAACTTCCACGTTTCCTTATTTTCTGCTAATTGTACACTCTGGTCAGAATTTGGATTTGCGCTCTCAATTTCTATCTTGGATCCAGCATCCACTGTACCCTGCTCATTCACCTTGTCTTTACCCATGCCTTTATCTACACCTTCTATCTCTGCCAAATTGCTCACCTTTGCCCGCCCCAGCATGTATTGATCTCCATGTTCAGCCCAGCCACTTGCTTCACCAACTAACTCCTCCACTACCGGTTTGTCATCAACACCTTCCATCCTATTCGGTGTCACCGTGCTTGCTCCGTCACAGTTGTGCAGAGCCAGTGGCTGGCTTCGTTTTTCCGATTCCCCGCAAAGCCTACAGTCAGCATCTCTCCTCAACGCACAGAGACTCAAGCGGCCTTCATCAATGTTAGCCTGGTCGCCCACCCCGTCTGCTAAAGGAGACATTACACTACTTCGCTCACAAAGTGCTGCCTTGTGTGAATGATCATTCTGCTTCTCTGAACCAGATCCATTAGTTCGCACCTGACCCGGCCCAGCTTCACCTCTGCGTGTTTGATGCAGCTCGACTCCACACTGAAGACCATGGTCACTTTCCTGGTGCGTCTGGATCCTGCCCAAGAACCCCTCCAGTCCACTTCCTTCCATAAGCCCAGAAGTTAGATCCTGTTGCTTGCCCAATCCGGCTCCGTTAGTGCGCCCCTGACCCGGCCTATCATCATCTCCACGTTTTTGAAGCTTCCTGACTCCACACAGCAGACCATGACCACTTCCCTGTTTCGTCTGAACCTCGCCCAATAAACCCTCCAGTCCACATCCTTCCACAGGCCCATTATTTAGATGCCCCAATAGATGAGTACCTATGTTGCAAGTTTTGTGGGCCTCCCTCCTATATAAAATCGCATCTAGCTCATGCCCACCGTGAGTTATTGTAGCTAATTGTTTGGCCCCACTTCCTTTGTCAAAGCATATCTCTGTAACAATTCTCTCAGATTCACACTCCAAGCAATCATCAGATTCTCCAATATCAGCCTTTTCATTAAATCCATTGATTTTGTATGGATCATTTATCCGTTGCCTCTTCAAGGCCATTAAAGTGTCTTGATTACATTCTTTTGAAAATATATCTGTTATGACCGTAGTACCCTTGTTTACACCACCGTCATTAGCTTGTGTCCTGATTAGGTCAGCCGTCGAATCCCGAGCCGCTACCGTCAACACCCTTTCGCCGGCATGTGAGTTAGCATTTTCACACGTTGACTTTACGCTTGCATCTTCCAAAAGGCAATCATCCCCATATATTTCATGGCCTATTTCTTTCACAAACACATCGAATCCACTAGTTCCAACCGTGATATGAATCCATTCCTTAATCACGTCAAAGACACAGGTATCGATTAATACTTGGCCAACACTGAAAGATAAAGTTGACTTCGTCACATCATCACACTTGACTACTTCTCCCCATAGGTCGCCTATCTTATTGAACGTCTCCACTAACCAAATATGTAAAGGCACTCCATGACATTCCAACCAAACTCTTCTAGTCTCACTATGTTCAGATTCCTCCCATCTCCATACACTATAAAAGAATTGTAGAAAACTATTCATTTTGAAAGTAAACGCTTCCTCTGCATTCTTCACAGAATCAAACACTAGTAGGGCTTTGTATGCTCCAAGCTCCCTGACTTCAACGACCTGAGGAAAGTTCTTAACTATGGCCCTACGTAACACTTTGAAGTCAATGGCTCTTGTCGTGCCGCCTACTAAGCTCCTCAACAGCCAATCGAAATTCTCTTTTGCTACTGGCACTTTCAACCTTCTTTGTCCAACCATTTTCTTGGGTGTCCTTGACGGGTGTTATCTTCTTAGTTTCTTCCACTCTTGTAGAACTTTCACCCTTCTGAAGTTGCCTGCTCTCCACCTCAGTTCTTGCAAGGTCTCCCTTACGTATCCTAGGGTTCTTCCCTCCCATAGCCCTTCTGTACTTGGCCTCACCTACATTGATAATCTTACCCCATATTCTTGTATGATTCATTTCAGTTATGGCATTCATTGCTCTCCCTTTTGTCGTATATTGTATAAATGCAAACATGTACACAATTTTATTTTTCATCGTCCGAGTCAGATAGATGTCATTGATTCGTCCTATCCAATGAAATAAGTGAAATAATTCCTTTTTTGAAATATCATTCGGCAGATTGTTGACAAAAACGGAGAAAGAAATATTTTCCAATCGTTGGTACTCTTCTCGATTCCAAATCTTAGGATCTATTTTCTGAACATTCCTAGTTCTACCCCCACTCAGTGTTCGCCTCCCCCTCTCTTTCTCTCTCGTCGTGTGTACTTAAAAACGTAGATTACATATTATTTTGTTGTAATATTAACTAAATAATAATTTAAAATTATTTTTTAAAT
>NC_029777.3:79513080-79515018 GCF_000817695.3 Arachis duranensis
GTTACTTTATTTTATATTTATTAAATATTATTTATCTTATTTTTTTATTTTCTAATTACTATTGAAATACTTTAGTAATATTATTGATTATAAATATATCATTATAAATATTATATATATGAAACTATAATGTTAAATTTAAAAATAATTTTAAATTATTATCTATTTAATATTATAACAAAATAAATATGAGTAAGAAAGACTAAAGGAGAGAGTTATGATGTGACATATATATTAGAGAGTCTAAAGAAAAAAAGAATATATATCAATCTTATATTAGTTACTATTACACACACATCTGATTCATATACGTAATTGATACATATTATTTATTCAATTTTTTTAAAAAATTATAAAATAATATTTTCATGTAAGTTAAATTACACCGTTAGTCCCTACATTTTTAGTGAAATTGTAAATTGGTCCCTATAGTTTAAAAGTTTGTAATTGAGTCCCTGACAAAAATTAAAATTTGTAATTGGGTTCTCAATAACGTTTACTGTCAAAAAATACACATTTACCATAATGTCCAATTTTCTTCCATTATCCTTTCTCTTCCCCTCTTCCCCTCCTTTTTTCACTGGCAGCCATGACCATGGCATCAACCACCACAGTAGCTGCCACTATTTTACTATCAAGTTCCATGTTAAGTGCAAATGGAATCATGAACCCAAACCTCCTAGTAAGAGCTATTTTTTCATCGGACTCTACTTCTTCTACTTCTTGAAGCATGGCAACACTCTCAGTTTGGGCACCATTCTCAACTGTCACATTGGATCTCACACAAAATTCATCATCATCAAATAATACTAATAATACTTCTACTCTTCCAATCAGGCATCATCATCCTCTTAATATTGTCCCTTTGTTCCAGTTACCCAATTTTCAAGGTCATCCGCAAAACTTTGAGACTCAAGCCTACATAATCAATCAAAATTTTTTGGCCTTCAATTGCCTCAACAAGTTGCTGCCTCTTCCCAATTGAGAATCCAACCAACCACAGAAACAGCCGTCATCCTTGGCTAATTCCATCACTGCAGCTATCACCATCGATCCTAACTTCACCATCGTTATTGCAGCCACCATCTCCTCCATCATCGGAGGTAACAACAACAACAATAACAACAACAACAAGAACAATAACAATAATAATAATAATAATAAACCAAACAGCACTTGAGATGGTAACAACAACAACAACGGCAGCCATCTCCTCCATAATCGGCACGATGATGATGAAGATCACGTCACTACTGAAGACGCTGTGAGCAGTCGAGAGTTGTTGCATTTAAGGTTGGAGGCGGAGGAGAGTTGAGGAGCAACGTGTTCCTTCAATTCATGATGCTCTTTCCTCTTTTTTCTCTGTTTTGCAAAGTGGAGAAGTGATAGTGAGAGGGCTGGGGAGGGGTGGGGTGGCTTAGGAATTTTTTGGTCATTTTTGAATAGTTAAATTATAGTACTGGTCCCTATACTTTTACTAAAATTACAAATTAGTCCTTACTACTAAACACGTGAAACTCGAATATTCCGTTAAATCAAACGGTGTTTGAACGGTAGGGACCCAATTATAAATTTTAATTTTCTTCAGGGATCCAATTACAAACTTTTAAACTATAGAGACTAATTTACAATTTTATTAAAAGTGTAGGGACTAACTGTGTAATTTAACCTTTAATGTATTATATATAATATTTTAAATAAACTATATTTAGAAAAATATTTGATAAAAAATTATATTATATAATAATATTTTTAACAAAATAGTTAGTTAAGTATTGAATATAATTAACAATCTAATTATTTGTCAAGTAATATAAAATAAATTTTTAAGAGTAAAGTATCGTTTTTGTCCCTAACGTTTCAATCGTCCTATTTAAGTTCCTAACGTTTTAAAACTGACTCAATGTTGTCCTGCCGTTAGGGATCCGTTAACAGAAT
>NC_029777.3:79516622-79518742 GCF_000817695.3 Arachis duranensis
TAAAATTAATTATTATAATATTATTATTTTTTTAATGAACAATCTAATTATTTTAAAATAATATAAAATAGTTTAATTATTTTATATTTTTTAAGAATTAATAGTCAAAATCGTCTTTAAAAGATTATCTGATATCCATTTTGATTTTTGAATGATAAAATTAATTAAGAGCCTTCGAAAGATAACTGCCTTGGTGAAATTTATCCTTAGGTCATTTCAGTTGATGAAGTGACTAATATTTACTGAAGTGGAATGTTAACTGACAACATAGTACACTCCAATAGTTACAATATTGATGTTTGACCATATAAGTTTGTTTACTTAGTTTAAATTAGTCCTGATATTAGAACCCTAAACAAACTAATTTGATCTAAATAAACAAACTTATCTGAAAAGCATCAACATTATAACCATTGGAGTGTGTCACGCTGTCAATTAACGTTTCACCTCAACGAACATTAGCAGCCTCATCAATTGAGATGATCGAAGGACGAACTCTACCAATACAATTATTTTTTGGGGATTCTTTTAATTAATTTTATTTTTCGAAGACCAAAATAAAAATTAGCTGATCATTTAAGAGTGATTTGACTATTAACTCTATTTTTTAATTAAAATAATGCTGTATAATAATTAATCTTAATAAATAAAAAATATTTTTGTATGTATTATATATTTTATATTTATTTTAAAATAAAATATTATACTTGTCAATTTTAAAATATTCTATATTAAAATGTATTTATATATGTATATACTAATATATTTTATATTTAGGAAGTCTATGAGTACTCCTCTTTCATAACATTCTTTGATTTTCATTCAATAAAATCTAATGATTCATCAAAGGTGGCGCATCTAATTTGCACAAAATGATTGGGATGATTTTAAACATACTCATATATTTATATTTATAAAAAATTTATATTATATAATAATTTAATTATTTATTAAGTAATACAAACAGTGATTTGATTGATATTGAATTCGACTTGTGGAATTTGAGATTGAAGATTTGTGAGTTGATGGAGGAGATTGGCATTGCTTTGGTTGTCAAAATCACTATTCGAGGATCTGTTTATCATGTTCGTCATTTTAAGAAATCAATGAATTACAGAGTAATAAGGATTCAGATCTTCTTCCTTCTAACTCATTGATCGAAATAATTATGTTCACCAAAAAAGAATCTATTGAATGAGTTTAAAAGAAGAGGTAAAAAAAGGGGAAAGAAAATATCGAAAGAAAAATTAGGAAAAAGAAATAAAATGGCAAAATTGGCAATAATAGGATCTCAATTCACAATTGTTTTTTTCAATTTGATTCACAGCTTTGTTGCTCTCTACGCTCATTGCACCATGGAAAAAATCTCATATTCTAAACTGTTCAAACTGTGATGTTGATGGTTTGATGAACAAGAAAAAAATAAGAGAGAGAGAAAAATAAATTATTCTCATTGTTGAAGAGAATGAAAAATTCTCTTAAAAATATATATTGAATTATTACATTTTATATACTATGTTCTTATGTACTTCCACTAAAAAAATTGTAACAAATAAACTTATATCTAATATTGATAAAAAAATAAGGCGAAAGCTAGTGCACTTTAAATAAAGTAGAGAGTGCAGCACCCTTTAAAAAATAACCTACTATAAAAAATTATCAGGTAAATTAAATTTATTTATTTATTATTATTTTTTTATTGTTATGGCTGAACAAACAACTTAATACAGACAAAAAAAATTAAACCCCTCTCTCAACTCTCAACTCTCAACCGTCTTATAGCATCCGCTACCGCCATAATGAGAGACTCAGCGCCGCCGCCGTTCATTGTGCTCAGGAGCCACCGCCGCAGGAGTGAAAAACTGCCATCGTTCACTGCGTTGTGGTCGTGCTCCAAGTCTCCCCCTGTTCACTCTCACGATCTCAAAAAATCCCCAAACAAAAATTAAACCCTAGCTTCTTCAAAGGTTCTGCCGCCGCCGTCCGGGGTTGTCGGCGCCTCCGCGTCTCCGTCCTTCCCCTGTCCCGAACCCAGGTCCTGTCTCTTAGCTCAGTACATCGTCCTCATCCTCACTGGCTTCTCTGTTCGAGGCTTGGAGCAGCTCGTCGTTGTGTAGCCC
>NC_029777.3:79518757-79529486 GCF_000817695.3 Arachis duranensis
AGCCCCTCATCGCTCGCCGCTCGCCGTAGTCTCTTCACTTGCCGTCCTGCTGTCTGCTGAAGGTTAGTGACACTGCTTTCATTTTTTTGGTTATTCCTTTTATGCTCTGTTTAGTTATTTGAGTATTTGATTCATTTCTGAATGTGAATTTATGAATGTAAATCAAATAATTGATTTTGTGTTGTTGAAATTATTGCTAGTTATGGATTTGTGGAAATTATTCTACTGTTTTCACTGATTTCTGCTTATTCTGCTTTTTTTTCCTCTTTAAATTTTGAAGTTTGAATGAAGTCTGATCTGATCTACTACATTTTTGAATTTTAATTACCTAAAGTCCTAAAAAAAAGATTTTCTTTTTTTTTTGGGTTTTCTTTTCCGTATGCTCATGTTTTTAGAATTTTGCTGGTTAGACTCATTAAACAGAAAGAAAAATGAACTTCAAGAATGTTTAGTGCATTTAAATTAATTTAATGTTGAATCTGTTGTGCTGTTGGTAAAATTTTTTTGAGTATATACCCATTTTGGTCCTCAAAAAATTTTAAACCAGACATTTTAGTCCCTAACTAAAATTAATTACTCGATTGGTCCCTAACAATTAATTCCGTCAGTCACTTAGGTCCTTGGCTCTGTTAACTCTAACGGAAGACAAAATGATCCCTGAAAACTCTAACATGGGACAAAATGATCCCTGACAACTCTAACAAAAGACAAATAATCCTTGACCCCTTTATTCGAAAACGACACTGTTCTTCCCCGATTTTTATCATATCTCGCATAACCCTAACATTCATACTCTCCTTCTTCACCTTCACAGTCTTCTTTTCCATCTTTTCCTTCCTCCTCTTTAGCTCTAAGATTAAGCCATGGTGTAATTATCACACGTGTCGCACCTACCTCAACATGTCATGGATCACACACTTCCTAAATCCTTGTGACTGGTACATCCACCTCCTCTGCACTTCACCCACTAAAAGCATCCACTTCCACGTCTTTGATAATATCACCTCCAACCCTAACAACGTCCACGGCATCCTCAAGACCAAGTTCTACAACTACTCCAAGGGCACGCCTTTCTCCATTCTCCGACAAGCAATATAGATTGTTGGACATCAGGACATCATGAGAAGATTCTCTTTCGACATCATATGTAAATTCTCATTTGAAATAGACACTGAGTACTTCATTCCTTCTTTTTCGGAGTCCAAGTTGGCAGACAGCGTTGACCTTGCATCCAAGCTATTACAACGAGAGCAATGTCGTCGTTGCTGCTTATATGGAAACTGAAACGATTACTGAACATTGGTTCGGAGAAGAAGTTGAAGGAAGCGATCAGAGTGGTAGACAATGTGGTCATGGAGATGTTAGGGTAGAGGAGGAGGCAGATGGCAACAACAACGACGAGTCTTAACAAATCAGACTTGCTGTCTAGATTCATGGGATCCATCGAAGACGACAATTAGTTGAGAGATATAGGCATTAGTTTCCTGATTATAAATTGGTTGAGAACAAGTTGAGGATTTTTTTTCTTGTGACCATTAAATTTATAGAGTGTGCGTGCATTGTGTAGTTTGAAGTTACCGTGTTAGACTATTAGTGTTATACGAGATATGATGGAAATTGAAAGAAAACAGTATCGTTTCCAAACAGAGGAGTTAGAATTAACAGAGTATTTTGTCCCCTGTTAGAGTTGTCAGGGACTATTTTGTCCTCTGTTAGAATTAACAGAGTAAAGGGCCTAAGTGACTGACGGAGTTAATTGAAAGGGACCAATCGAATAATTAATTTTAGTTGGGGACTAAAGTGTCCAGTTTGAAATTCTTTGAGGATCAAAATGGGTATATACTCTAATTTTTTTTATTGGATTTATCCTTTGAGAGCTGCTGTTAGTGTGGTTTGGTGTTGCCTTATTGATTTCAGTTGTTGATTTTTGGATATGTGGTATAAGAATGAGGTTGAATCGTGCTATAAGAAATTTTTTTTGAAGCAAGTGAACTATAAATATTTATCAAGTCTTTTAAACTTTTATTATCAAAATATGTTAGCATATAGTTCAAAAGGCCCTTTAAAACAATTTCTATGGTCAAAGAATAAAATATCGTTATCTGAAGAGGAGTTATTTTAAATATTAATCTTAAATATTTTTAAAAAAGTCATTTGATATACTTCAGATTATTAGATACATTCTGAGGTCTTTGATGACTTTAGATTAGGTTAGAAGAGTATTTGGGATATTTATAGAACTTGAGACAATCATAAAAAAGAATCTCTTAACTAAAATAAATGAGAAGTATAAAATGTAAAGAGTTAAGAGTTCAAAAGATGCTGCCTTATTGATTTCAGTTATAGTTTATGGATGATTATTTGATTTCTGGCTGTGTTGCTGCTGTTTTTAACATTGTGAATGACTTATTGATTTCAGTTATAGGTGATAGTATTAATCAATAAGCAATTTGCTAGTAATAAGCTAATCAATAAGCAATTTGCTGGTAATAAGCAAATGATGCTGCTAATCCTAATCTTCCTAATTCTAGTAATGTGATGTTAAGAGCTATTCTTTCTTTAGTTTTTATTGATTATGGAATTTTAAGTGTTGAATTTCTTTTGCTACGAGAGTGTGAATGTCTTGTTTAAACTATTTTTTGGTTGTTGAAATTTTTTTTATGAAGTACTGTCAAGTTCAAACAAGTGGTTTATAATTTCTGTAAAAATTTTATATAACTTTTTTACAGGCACACAAGAATAACAGGGCAATTGGAGATTGGAACTTTTTTATATTTGTTATTTGAGTTGTAACAACTTTGTGACAGAGCGTGGTACAAATTTCTTGGTACATACTATTGCAAATATATAATGTATTAAAATAGAATTCTATTAATACCATAAACTAATATCTCTCACAATTTTATTATTGTAATGCTAGGATTTCTTCTATAATCTATAATTTATAATCGAAAATTTTATAGCATTGTCTTGACAGGAGCTCTTCTTTCTTTATCAACTAATGATTATAATTTATGAAAGAAAAATAAGCAGACAAAAAATAGAATAGAAATTACCGTTTGCCTCTGTGTTTGATGGAAACAGAATCAAATTCATGATATTCCCCGCAAGACATTCAGATTTGATGTGGTATCTTGTGGAACTCATTATCTATTGTGCATTGATTTCATAGGAAATTATTATATTTAAAGGTATTATGTTGCTGCTGTATCAAATTTTCAAAGTGTGCTTCTTGAGTTAGGGTCTTTGAAGAAAAGAAAGGATCTGAAGATAAAATATACTTTACCAAATGTGTGCATTGTTAATTATTTCACCTTTCAATCATATAATACAATCTTCTTTTTGGATTATCATTCACATGGTAGGTGTAAAAGATAATTATTTTTTATTGACGTGACGAGATATAATTAAATGCAAGTGTAAATCTGTTTTATATTTCATTATAATCAAATTCTTATTTTTAATTGTTGAAGAGGAGGGAAAAAAACTGAAGTAAATAGTTTTATTGTGTTTAGAGTAAGGAATGGGGGACAAGAAGAAGAAGGCTCAAATGTTTGTAAAACTAGTGTCTGCTGTTAGGACTGGATTTTTCTATGTGAAGAGAAAGCCAAGGCAGTTCACAGAGAAGCTCGAGTTTCGCAAGTACGATCCAAGGGTTAACCGCCATGTTCTCTTTACAGAGGCTAAGATGAAGTGATACACCACCTTTCAATTTCATTTCGATGATCATGGCTACATTCTTGTAGCTGGAACAATTTAGTACTGTTTTCTTTGAAACAGTGAGTTTGAATCATGCCAATCTGCATTTTTTACTTCTTTGCCTTGTGTACAATTTTCTTAACAACGTAAAATGGTAGCTGAGTGTTTAGCAAGGTAGCTGCCAATATAGAATCAGGAGATCGTTATCTTGCTAGAAGCATTAATGCTTAATCTAATCCACCTTGTATATGGGATATGTTGTCAGGTCTGACCTATAAGAATGTTCTATACTAAAAATTATAAAATAATTATTGTACGTCGATTAAAAAAATGCTCAAAGAAAAAATGGAATTTAAAAATAACACTTTAATCACATCTTGTAACACAAATAAATATTTATGATCAATTTTGTTAAATGGACACTTGCTCCTCGAAAAAAGAATGAAAAAAAGGCACATGTTAAAGATAAAGAATCAACGAGTATTAAAGTTGTTTATTGCCAAAAGAAAATATGCTTAATATACTTTGGCTTAGTTTACAATAAAATCAACTATAATCGTTTCAAAGTTCATATGTTCGGATGGGCAACCTTGGAGCCCTAAAAACCAAATTTATTGTCCTCAGAAAGATGTACAAATTATACAAATGTACAAATGAAGCTTGAAATAATAATGGTATCTATTCCATTTTAGGGTAGCCGTTTATAAAATTAGCAGCACCTAATTTGATCATGATTTTAGCTACCAACCATGATAATTGATATCTTTGTCATGTTTGTTTCCGTTAAAGTAAATAGAGGTTTATATGCACATTCATGCATGATGATGCACCAGAGGATGAGTTAAAAGCAAGTTCAATTAGAGCCAAACTCCTCATTCCAGCGCTCCAGCTCTTCCCACTTGCTTTTCTTTAAGTTTGGTCTGATGACCGTAATTGCCTTCTTGAAATCATTGTAAGTTAATCCTCTTATCGGCTTTTCTTTAAGTTTGGTCTTGATGACCGTCATTGCCTTCTTAAAATCATTGTAAGTTAATCCTCTTACCTGGTAAAGCCAAAAAATATCATTACAAAATTTATTATTCAATTGTTTTTATGAAAAAGGTAAATACTTTAACAAAGATTTTATAGTCATCTTGGTATGAATTTTTTTATTATTAAATAATAAATTATAAAATTTAATTTTAATATATTATAAAAATATTATCTTTATTTAAAGTGTAAATACACAAAATAAAAATTTAAATTTTAATATTATATACATATTATATATTTAATATTATTTTTTCTAAGATTCTAGTATATCTTTTTTTTTTTCTGAATTTGGTATATGAATTTTTAACTTATTTCTTATGTATTATTTATTCTAATTCTAAAGTCCAAAAATTTGTTTTTTTACAGACATATTATAATTAATATTCATATGCTATTTTTTTGTTTTGAACTTTAGCCTAATATCTAAAACTTACAAAAAAATTCAAATTAAAAAAAAAGTGGTTAATCTGATTAACAGATTACTTTTTTAAATTCGAACCATTCAAATAAAATATAATAAATAAAAAGTTTAAATTTAACAAACTAACAAGGTATATAATACTCCCTACTTAACAAAGAGTGTTTAAGAACAGGCCAAAAAATAATATAGTTAACAAATTTTACAAAAGTATCGATGCAAATTGAAGGAAAGCCACAAGTTCTCGTCCACTTGAAATCACAATAAATAAACCAATCATCTCACAAAGAACCTCACAACACCTGCCACGTGTCAACCTTCCATTACATCTCATAGATTTCATTGGATGAGATTCTATCACGGTCCATCCGCAACTTAACAGTTATATCCTCATTCGATTCTTTGTCCTTAGTACTCCTCTGGTTACTCCTCAGCCTCAAAGTACACTCACATACACACACACCAACTGCTTGGGATTTTGCTCCAAAGAAAAGAAAAAAAAAATGGCTGCAGAAATGGCCCTTGTGAAACCAATCTCCAAGTTTAGCAACACCACACCCAAATTTGGCACCAGAAGAATTGGTTCATACTCCAAATTCAGCACCATAAGAATGTCCACAACAACACCAACACCAACACCTCCAGCTGCATCAACCTCAACAAAGCCAAGCAAGAAGGGTAAAACTGCCATAAAGGAGACACTGTTGACACCAAGATTCTACACAACAGACTTTGATGAGATGGAGATGCTGTTCAACACTGAGATAAACAAGAATCTGAACCAGGATGAGTTTGTGGCACTGCTGCAGGAGTTCAAGACTGATTACAACCAGACACACTTTGTGAGGAACAAGGAGTTCAAAGAGGCTGCTGACAAGATTGACGGTCCACTCAGACAGATCTTTGTTGAGTTCCTTGAGAGGTCTTGCACTGCTGAATTCTCTGGTTTCCTCCTTTACAAGGAGCTTGGAAGGAGGCTCAAGGTCTGTGTGTGTTTGCTCTTTCTAGTTTCTTTATTTCCAGGAAAATGCAATTCACCATGTGAACTTTAGTTTTGGGCATTGAAAAAAATTGTGATGTAATTGTCAATACAGCATATAAAAGTGCACTATTGGTGTTAAATTCTAATTAGTACTAGGATTTTGGATATATATTTTTTGGGTAGCTTAATGTAACTCTGAAAGGATAAGCCTGAGAATGCCATTTCTATTTGATTTTCATTCTTGTCTTACAAGGAAGCAGAGCTTTCTTTGCCAATGCATTCTTTGAGATGTGTTGTTTGTACTCATTTTGACTAGTTCGCTGAATCAAAGTGTGTTGGCTCGGTTTGGAAGTAAAATGAGCATGCAAAACATTTCTAAGTCTTTATTTCTTTGTACACTTTTGGGCTTTCTATTTTTGAGACTGATGAATTGCTTTGGATGTTGAAATCGCAGAAAACCAATCCTGTCGTGGCTGAGATTTTCTCTCTGATGTCTAGGGATGAAGCCAGACATGCTGGGTATGAAAACACTAAATATTTGTTCTTCTTTCCTTCAATTTATTGTTTCATATCTTATGCTGAATGGCCTTATCCTTTTGATTCTATACAGATTTCTGAACAAGGGTTTATCTGACTTCAATTTGGCTTTGGACTTGGGCTTCCTTACAAAAGCTAGAAAGTACACATTCTTCAAGCCAAAGTTTATCTTCTATGCTACATATCTGTCTGAGAAAATCGGATACTGGAGATACATAACCATATACAGACATCTCAAGGAGAATCCTGAATACCAATGTTATCCCATTTTCAAGTACTTTGAGAACTGGTGCCAGGATGAGAACAGACATGGAGACTTCTTCTCTGCTTTGATGAAAGCACAGCCACAGTTTTTGAATGACTGGAAGGCAAAACTATGGGCTCGATTCTTCTGTCTATCGGTAATTTTTTGCTTGTGTAGAATTTGGTTCTTATTTTTTACTCTTGGATTGTTAATTAGATTCTTAATGTAACCATAATATACGTTCCAATTTATTTAAGGTTAAGCTGCTATATTGAATATAATAGATAATCAAGAGTTTATAAGGGAAAAGTGTGTATATGGAACACTACATTTACATGTAGATCAAACCCAATAGCATCCATCAATGTCAAGTACATCCAAGATAATTTCATTCACATATGAATTTCTTAGTCTCATGAATCGGGTTATGCCTGTCAAAGAGATCTTATTTGTAGTATCTTTCATCATCCTTCGTAATCTTTAAAATGTAATTCTCGAATTTGTTCATGCAGGTTTATGTCACGATGTATCTCAATGATTGTCAACGCACAGCTTTCTATGAAGGCATTGGACTCGACACAAAAGAATTTGACATGCATGTCATCATTGAGGTTAGTTTTTAATTTCAAATTAGCAGCAGTAATCACTATTGATGTTCAGTTAATTTTTTGTTCGTAAGTTTCTATTCTCCATAATGAAATCGAACATAAATACTAACTTGCGAAAAAGCAAGAAAGAAATTTGCAGCCTTAAGTTCCCTTAAAAACACATTACAATGAGAGCTGCTCAACAAAGAACTAACTTAGACTTCATTAATTTCAAGATATTACTCAAGCTTCATTCCTTGATTGTTCTATGCAGACCAACCGCACGACAGCTCGGATTTTCCCAGCTGTTCTTGATGTTGAGAACCCGGAGTTCAAGCGGAAATTGGACCGGATGGTTGAGATAAACGAGAAGCTTCTAGCTGTTGGTGAGAGTGATGACATTCCGGTGGTGAAGAACTTGAAAAGGATTCCACTTGTTGCCGCCCTGGTGTCTGAACTCTTGGCAGCATATCTAATGCCACCCATTGAGTCAGGATCTGTAGATTTGGCAGAGTTTGAACCACAGCTTGTGTACTGAAGTTATGCATAAAATTCCATTATTTACTCTTGATCTCCATCATAATGTTCATTATGGGTTCTATTAGTATTGCTGCCAAAAGTTGGTTGTACTAGACAGTGAGGAAACATTTACAATATTGACTTATTGAGGTCCCTTTCTAGTTATAATGTGTTCTACCGTATCTTCTAGTTTTTAATTTCTCTTTTTCTTATTCAAAGTTAACTAGAAATCAGAAGTCTCCTTATGAAGTACTTAATAAAGATATGATCCTTTTCCTACAATCTTAAATTGGAAGGTCTAACAGTAGAATTTAAGGTACTTAATTAGAAGTCCCCTTATGAAGTACTGCACATTGATCTTTTTGTTTAGCGTAGAATTTAAGGTAGAATTTTCCGTAATCTAGCTCTATAATAATGTATCCTCAGGTTATAAAGGTGTTACAAAACAATTCCCGAATGATGCAGTGAGGTTATAAGTGAACAGAACTTGTGGGATTTATTCAGAAATGCTTTGTGTCCACAAAATCTGATTTATAACAATTGGGTGTTCGCTTAATAAACATCGAATGGGAAAAGAAACCGTTTACTTGTATAGAAAAGAAAATTTAAGGTTTGAATTACTTGCAGTATAGAGCAGAAAAATTGTCTTTAAAAAAAATTAAAAAGATGGATTTTACACACTTTGTTAATGCCTAACAATCTGTTAGGTGGGAGAGTACAACGCGAGTCCTGCATAAGAATCCAAGAGATGCATGCAAGGATTCGAATTAACTCAAGCACTAGAAAAATATTTAGAATTGCACAAAACAATAGCTGCCACAACACACACTGAATGTTAGTCACCTAAGCTTGATGTACATTTATCCCAAACCAACTAGACTACCCAAGTATTAATTGAAATCTAAGGAAGAATCACACATTTAGCACAAAAATAGTAACAAAGTTTAATCCGATTTAGTTTTCGAGGCAGTCTTATCTTGTTTAACGGGCTGCACTAACAATTTGAATGTCCAAACTGCCAATATAGTTGCCTCTATGGGGGCAATCCAGTACACAAGAATGTGCTCCTTTGTTATGTGATCTCCTCTAGCATAAGCCCACCCCATTACCTGAAACATAGTCAAACAATGTTTTAATCTTTGATAAGATAACAATATAGAAGGTTTTTTAGCAAAAACTATTCGAAAGGATTCTCGCAATTTTTAATTTTACACTTGACGAGATCAAGTGTGATCTTTTCGGAGTAGTGTGCTTACAGAGGCAGGGTTCATACAACCACCAGTAAGATCCGAGCCAAGTATATGAAGTGTTAGCTTCGAGAGACTGGATATCCATGTTTTCATGAAGAAACCTCCACGAAGATTCGTGGTGAGACCAAGAGAAATGGTCACAATTGCATATGTTAGTAACCCTTCTGTCAAGGCACCCCGATGAATGTCAGTGTTCAAGCGCGGTCCACGTCCTACTTCAGGAATGGTATCAATTAGAAGCTTAACTCCAATTATAGATCCAAGCACCTGGAGAGAATGAAACCAAGCATATTAGAATGGTAATCTTCCATTCAAGTTGAGTTTGAGATGGAAAATCAAAATGGTTCAACTAAACTAAAGACGTGACATTATGCGCAAGTTAGCAATGTTATGTCAAATAACACCCCTGGTTCCTCACGCATCGGACATTATCATTGATTTTTTGTGTGCCATCAAATCAACTATGATAAGATATGTATTACAACAACTATCATTAGTACTAGAGTATATGGATTTCCACAGCATGTAGGGTGTGAGGGAAAAAGATCTAAGGAGATTCGTAAACTGATACAGGTTGCCGATGATTGAATTTCTAACTTCCATAATATACGAGTCTATTTTAATTTAAGAATGATTAAACGTTTATTTTTTCACTTTACAGAAACTTATGCATTTTTGAGACATACAGAAATATACTGAATACAAAAACTCGTTTATTTCTGGAGGCAACATATATATATATTAACTTCCCTTATAAATAATTCAAAGCAACATAAGAATCCAGAAAAAAATGTGAAAATGGTTATGCAAACTGCAACTGATGAAGAGTTTTGTTAAGGGGCAGGGTTTTGAAGAAGGTAACCTGAGCGGGGATCCGGGCAGCAACACAGTAAAAGAAGCTTCGGAAGCCTGCAGAGAAGGCAGAGGACAAAACGGTTAGGGGGTTGTAGGCCCCACCACGTGTGGCATTGGAAAGGAAGGCAAAGACGAACATGTTGGCCACAGAGAGCCCCATCTTCACAATCTCCGCGGCCAGGTGACCGTGATGGCGGCCCACTTGCATAACATCGAAGACGAGCATCCTCACAACAACGCCAGACCACACCCACATCGCGGACAGCACAAAGTCCCACAACACCAGCCTCGTCCGCTCTCCCATCTCCGATGTCGAACGTCTCCACTTGGCTACGGTGGCGCTGACGTGGCCATAGATGATGCAAATGAAACCGTGTCCAGGCAATTTTAACTCTTCATCTCATCTCTAGGATGCCAATTTTCTTTTTATGGAAGGAGAAAGTGTGTTGCGCTTCGTCGTCAAGCTAATTCCTTTAAACAGTCCGTTTTGTTAAGCATATACTCAAATTGGTCCTACAAAATTTTGCGTCTTACATTTTTGTTTATAAAAATTTTTTTATTGAATTTTATAAAAATAAAATATATAAATTTTTATTTTAATTAAAT
>NC_029777.3:79531126-79544764 GCF_000817695.3 Arachis duranensis
AATAATAAATTTATAAAAATAACTAAGCATAAATTGATAATAAAAAAGATTAGATCGATTAACGAAAGAGATGAGATAACAAAATTTTAAAAATTATATTATTACATGATATTGTTATTTATTATTAACAATAAAATTTTATAATTAAATTATTTATTTAACTACCGCGTTTCGGACATATTTTGTACACGACACTCACCGATAATCCTGTGCATCATAGGCAGGTAACAAATTTTTAGGACGGTGGATGTTACGATACTCCCATAATGTTTGGAGTTTTGAAATTCCATTATACTATTAATATTGTAATGTGCGTTGGCACAGTATTCTAAGAGATATTCTATTAATATAGTTTTTATTGTATATTAATAATATCATTAAATAATTAATGTCAAAAATTTATATTTTTTAAAAAAGTTAATACTTAAAAAATTAACATTAATTTAAAATTATACTTTTAAATAAAATTATAAAATAATCATTTATAAATGTATGATTAATTATATTTATTTGATTTTAAAAAAAAGTAACTATTTGTTTCTATTTTAGTGTTTTAAATTAAAATTCAAAATTTTACTTTCTACTCATTTAAGTAGTCTAATCTGATCCTAAAAGAACATCTTAATATTTAAACTTAATACTAAATAATATATTTGGTTCTATTAATTAAATTCAAATTCACATTTTCGTGTCTTAGTTATCCAAGAAAAAAAAATCAAATTCAAATTTTTATTTTTTAATTTAATAAAACAACTTTAATTATTTAAAAAGTAAAAAATTATTTTTGTCCTCAACATTTGGGATAAGTCTCAAAATTATCCCTAACGTTTAAATTGTCCTATTTAAATCCCTAACATTTTAAAATTGGCTCAACGTTGTCCTGCTGTTAGAATCTGTTAACAGAATTGACGACGAAAAAAATTGAAACGTTTTTAAAACGTTAGGGACGTAAATATGACGAAAATATTGGGAACAAAAATAATACATAGAAATAAATTTTAATTTTATCTTTCAATAATATCAATTTTTTACTGTACATAGTTATTCAATTATTTTTTAATCACATCTAAGAAAATTACACTTAATCACATTACTTTCATTCTAAATAAATTATTTTTTTATAATTTTACACTTAAAGTTATAAGTTAATATAAACATAAAAAAAATTATTTAGAATGAAAATAGTGTGATTAAATGTAATTTACTTAAATGTGATTAAAAAATAATTGAATAACTATGTTACGTAAAAAATTGATATTATTGAAAGATAAAATTAAAATTTATTTTTATGTATCATTTTTGTCCCCAACGTTTTCGTTTTATTTAAGTCCCCAACGTTTTAAAATTATCTCAATTTTGTCCCGCCGTCAATTCATCCCTAATGGTAGGATAACATTGAGCCAATTTTGAAACGTTGGGGACTTAAATAGGACGATTGAAACGTAGACAACTTTAGAACTTACCCCAAACGTTGGGGATAAAAACGATACTTTACTCTAAAATTTATTTTAAACATGATATTTTAACTTTTTAATATTAAATTCAAATTTTTAAATTTAAATATATTTAAACAAAATTAATATTAAAAATATATTTTTGTCTTTTTAATTAAATTTTAAATGGATATTTTAAAAGTTTAAACTAAATCTTTAACAGGATAATTTTATCTTTTTTACATTCAAACATAATTTCTTTTTATTTTCTAAAAATCAAATAACTCTAATCTTGCCAATGAATTATAGTTCAAATGGCATAATTTCTCCATATTCATATAAGAGATTGCGGGTTTGAGTCTCTCTATATTTGGAAAAAAAAAACAACTCTAATTCTAAAAAAATATTTTCCCTTTTTGCAATTAATTAAAACATATTATACTTTTTTTAAATTCACTATAAAGAAGTATTTTGTCTATTTAAAGTTTTTTATTTTTTTGCTTAAAAAGCTTTTAATTTTTATTTCTATTATAATGTTGTAATGATCCAATAGCAATTTAAAAATTAAAAAAAAAACGTAAAACAAGCCCAAGTAAAAACCAAAAAATAACATTAGCCCAAACATTATTTAAACGGTTACAAAAAAAACATTATTTACGGTAACTTATTCTTAACTTTTTAAGAGGAGTTTTAATACTCCAAACAAATGAGGAGCACTAAATCGTGTCCCGAGAAATCATGAAGAAGTTAAAAAATAACTTTTCTTGTAATAAAATTTTTTTTATCATATTTCTTTTAAAATAAGAACTTTTAGAACTAAAAAATCAATATAAAATAATTTATTTATAAGCTACTTTTAATATAAGTATTTATTATTTAAGCTATTTTTTAAAAGGAGCTTAATTAAACTATTTATCTAAAATGGACCTTAATGTAAACGACTTCTCTCTCGATATTTTTCTATAGATTTTGTTTTCTTCTTTGATTTTTCTGCGTTTTCTGCATATTTTTTCTCTTTTTTTTAGATTTTTGCCTCTACGATAAATGTTATTTGATTTGAATTTGTTTTCAATCAAATAGTAAAATCAAGCAGTAAAATTAAATTTGTATAGATTTTTCATGTTCAAATGCAATGAATAATGCAAGTTCAGATCAGTTGACTCAAGACAAATTGAATTATTATTTTGAATCAAATCAAGTGAATAGGGTTTGATTCGTTCTTAGTTAATGTAGTTTGTTAGTAGTTGATGCTTGTGTAGTTATTTTGTCTACAAGTTGAATAATTTTTTTTTGTGAAAATTAATGTTTATAGTTGAAGATTTAAATTTGAATGGAATGTAAAAATTTTGAATTATTGTTTCGATGAATCTATTTATATTACGTTTAATGATAGTTTTGGTGTATTTTAAAATACAATTTGGTGTTAACTATAACTATTTTTGGTGCTTTGTATTTTGTTGTGGTCACTTTGATATATGATTTTGTGATTGATATTGTTGGTTCTTATACTAAACACTCAGTGCTAAATGAAATTAGTTATTGTGTTCTTTTTTTAACTTTTATGTGATTTCCATTAACAATGAGCTGATGAAATTCTTTGATTATGAATACGAACACTTTTTGTGTTTTTGTTAGTTTATAATAGTGTCGTGCTTATAATTTTTTTGTGTTTTTTTAGTTTTTGCGTGATGTTGATAAATAGTTTGTCCCAAAAATTGGGATGATTTTTAACATACTTGAAGAAGCTGATTGGATTCTATTTTTGGTAAATTGCATAAATTAGATCTGATTTTGGATCTATTTCTCAAAACCGATCCAATCTAAATCCGATCTAATTCAAACTATACAATGCATTAAATATTATTATTTTATTATCATATTTACAATTTTTTATAATATATTCAATTTGTTATATATTTTTATATTATTTACATATTATTATTATTTAGTGAATATTTTATGTTCAAAATGAGATTTATTTATTTATTTTAACTAATTTATAATTTTATTTCTATTGTTAAGTTATTATTAGTTTTTCAAATATTATTGAACTTGTTATGTTATTGTTAGTTATTTAAAATTTGATGTATATTTTTTTTTAATTTACAAAATCGCAAATTCAATGCAATCCAAATTGTTTGAAATTGAATCGGATTTGATGGGATTCTCAAAAAAAATCTAATCTAAACCGTAATGCAAGTAAAATAGTGTTTAAATCAGATAAATTTTTTACTCAAAATCGATTCAAATCACATTACAAACACCCCTAAATCTAATTATAAGACAACAATATAAATAATTTATTGATATTAATAAATTATATTCAGATAAAATGAAAGTTTATGATTTTGAAATGAATAATTAATAAAATAAAGTATATTTAAATGTTTCCAGAAAAACTAATAATAATTTTACACCATATGAAGAGTGAAGTCTTAAAGTGATTTTTGAGATTGGTCGTTTGCACCGAAAATGATCCCTATATTTTAACTGTATATCAACGTTCTTGAGATTAAAAAAGTTGCACTATGTTAGTTCCTTTCTTCCTTTCCACTGAGTTACTCCTCAAGTTGTGAATGACTTAACGTATCTTTTTTATGCTAAATTAGACAAAATAACATTGCTTTAATTTTGACACTGAATAACGTTGCTTTAATTTTGACACTAATTACTTTATGAATCTGACATCATTTAATTTTAATGGTCATATATTTTTTGTGTGGCATAAAATGTTTTGTAGTTCATTGACTTGTCGTTTTATCAAACATTAGCGTCAAAACTAAAGCAACATTGTTTCATTTATGCTTGATTTGGTAAAGTTTTTATTTTTTAAAGTAGCTTATAAAAACTAGCTTTTAAAAAATAATTTTTAAAAGTTGTAACATCTATATTTGGTAAATTAAATTAAAAATAGTTTCAATAAACATAAACAACAATAAGTACTTTTGGTAAAATAGTTTTTAAAATTTTAAAATACTATAATTAATATTAATGTAAGAATTAAATTTAGATATTAATTAATATATGAGATTATATTAAATTTTTAATTTTGATAAGTACAAATTATTTTTGAAAAACTCCATCTTAAATACTTTTAAAAGTACTCCTATTTTTAAAAGCTATAGTCAGTAGTCACAAGTACATGATCTTTTTTATTTATCAAATGTAAAATAAAAAATACTTTTAAAAGTTCAAGTATCTTTTTAAAAAAATTTACCAAACTAAATATTAATTTAGCATAAAAAATATATATCAAATCACTCCTAACATGATGAATAATTTGTAGAAAAGAGAGTAAAAATTAATATGATGTAATTTTTTTAATTTTAAAAACTTTTATAATGTAATTAAAATCTTAAAGATTTTTTTGATATAAACAGTTAATTTTAAATATTATTTTGGGACTTAACTCCTATGCAAGCCGGAGCCACAATAATCAAACAAATATTTATATCATCATATCAAATATTCTCAAAAAGATAAAAATAAAACAAAAAACCCAACAAAAAACCCTTGCTACAACATATGATTGCAACTATAAAGTGAAAGAGATAGAAAAATAATATAGTAACTTATTAAAATAGTAACTTATTAAAATAGTATTTAAAATTTTATATTATTGACAAAAATAACTCTAAAAAATATTAATAATAAATAAATTTTTGAAAATTTTAAAAATATAAAAAATTAAATATTAAATATATATTTAAAAAATAACTTAAAGATTAGATTTTTATACAACTTTTTATAAATATTAAAAAAAGATTTTTTATTTTTAAATTTTGGTATTTTTATGTTAAGTAATTTTTTTTAAAAAAAATTATTGTAAATGACCACATTGTTTTGAAAAGTGAAGAGAAAAATCTAGAGAATAATTTTTTTTTCTAAATTTTTTTTGTCTATCTTCTAAATATTTATTTAAATATTGCTAAAAATTTAGATCAAATAGATAAGTTGTTTGCTAAATATAAATTTTTTTGTCAGTTACAAAAAAAAAATTTATTAGTTATTTTTGTCGTAATTTTAAATCATTTAGAGTTTGTTTTGTCGATAATGTCTTTCAAGAATATTTTTATTAGCAATTGAATTTTTTGGATACCAAATTAATAGTTAACTCTAAAATAATAAAATGGACAGTTAATCATTCTTAAATTAAAATAATAAAATTCACATATAATGAAAGTTATCAATTCAATTATAATTAACCTCTTATTTTATTATTTTATGAATGTTATCACTTTAAAAGATCTAAATTCAACTTAAAAAAGTCTTAAATTTAGACTTAGTTTAGTAAAGTTTTTATTTTTTAAAAGTAGTTTATAAAAATTAATTTTTAAAAAATTGCTTTTTAAAAATTATAATATTTATGTATCAAGTCACTCCTAACATGATGAACAACTTATAAAAAAGGAGGATAAAAATTAATATGGTACAATTTTTTTAATCTCAAAAACTTTTATGATGTAATTAAAATTTTAAAGATCTTTTTAATACAAATAATTAATTTTAAATATTATTTTGGGAATTAACTCCTATACGAACCGGAGCCACAAGAATCAAACAAATATTTATATCATCATATCAAATATTCTCAACCCAAAAAAAAAAAAAAACAAAACAAAAAACCCAACAAAAAAAACATTGTTACAACATATAATTGCAACTATAGTCCTAAGTTTTATTATCAATAGGCTCAGAGGTTTCTTAACTTACATAACTTGTTATAATAGCATCAATTTAAATAGATCAAATTCTTATAAAGTGAAAGAGTTAGAAAAATAATAGAGTAACTTATGAAGGTAGTAACTTATTAAAATAGTATTTAAAATTTTATATTATTGACAAAAATAAATCTAAAAAATATTAATGACAAATAAATTTTTAAAAATTTTAAAAATACGAAAAAATTATTAAATATATATTCTAAAATATAATTTAAAAATTATATTTTTATACAATTTTTTATTTTTAAATTTTGGTATTTTTATGTTAAGTAATTTTTTTTAAAAAAAATTATTGTAAATGACCACATTGTTTTGAAAAGTGAAGAGAAAAATCTAGAGAATATTTTTTTTTCAAATTTTTTTGTCCATCCTTTAAATATTTATTCAAATATTGCTAAAAATTTAGATAAATTGTTTGCTAAATATAAAAGTTTTTGTCAATTACAAAAAAATATTTATTAGTTATTTTGTCACAATTTTAAATCATTTAGAGTTTATTTTATCGATAATGTCTTTCTTTTTTTTTCAAAGATAAATGTTATTTTATTAATATAAAATAAAAGTGTTTCCATAAGGAAGTACAAAAGAATTGGATATTCCCATTTATCACCAACTGTGACTGAAAGACTAAGAGCTTAAAGAAGAGTAAAGTAAGAGTAAAGAAAATTAGCAGCATCTATCAGGTATGGCTCACGAGTTCACGCACTAAATTGTTGGCTTCTTTCACTATCTCTGGTGCCGGACTTATTACCTTCTCAAAAATACACCGATTCTTCGCTTTCCAAGTGCTCCAACACAGCGCCGCTATGAGGAGGGTCTTTTGTCTACCGTCTAATTGAGCCGCTGCCCAGGATAAGACTCGTTGCCACCAATTGAAAAATGTCTCTTCTTCTCTCATCCATAGGTCAGGGGTTATTAAGCTTAGTCTCCATATCATTGAAGATAGGAGGCATTGGAACAAAACATGAGAAATTGATTCAGCCTTCAACATGCATCTTGGACAAGTGGCAAGAGTGGATGCGAACCGGCTGTGGACTTGTTGCAACACTGGAAGCTTTTCATGAAGACTTTTCCATAGAAAAATCTTAATTTTATGTGGTAATTTCAACTCCCAAATGCTATTCCAGACTCTGTTGTGTATGTTCTGGGGCATCAATGAAGTAGGAGAATGAAAGAATCCATAAGCAATTTTGTATCCTGACCCAACTTCATATATACCAGATTTTGTCCAGCACCAATTAACTTCATCCTCCTCCTCTGTTGGTTTGATTGAAAAATTTTATTGCATATATCAACTGAAAAAATCGACTCAATCAAATTTCTATTACAGCTTCTATCAGGATTTAGTAACGCACTAATGTAATACACTTGCAGATCTGGCGGGATTGTGAGTGCATTTTAAGGGACATTAAAGGGCACTGGTGGTGGGAGCCAGGGGTCATGGAAGATGCGAACATTAGCGTCAGAGCCTATTTTCCATAACAAGCCTTTCTCGATCACCTTGCGCCCTTCAATAACACTTCTCCAGCCCCACGACGGTACGCTTCCTATCTCTGCATATAGGAAATCTGTATATCTGAAATATTTAGCTTTGAGTATTCTTGATAGAGTAGAATTAGGGTATTTCATTAGACACCAACATTGTTTTCCCAATAAAGCCAAATTTTGCGCCCTTAGGTCCTTGATCCCCAGCCCGCCATCTTTCTTCGGTCTCGTCATTGTGTCCCATTTAATCCAAACCATTCTTCGTTCTGCGCCTTTTTGTACCCACCAAAATTGTGAGAGCATGCTATGAATCTCAGTCAACAGCGTGTCCGGGAGCTTGAAACAAGAGAGTGTATAAATAGGAATCGCCTCCCCCACCGCTCTCAATAGTGTGTGCCTACCATCTGATGACAATAGACTTCTTTTCCAACCCATAATCCTCTTCTGAACTTTATCCTTGATAGCTCCAAAGGTTGCTTTCTTTGATTTTTGAACTATAGAGGGCAGTCCCAGGTATTTGTCTTGTGCTCCGATATGTTCAATATTTAGTGTCTGAGCAATTGCTAGTCTTGTGTTCTGAGGTGTGTTGTGACTGAAAAAGATAGCTGACTTATTCAGATTGACTTTTTGCCCACTGAAACCCCTCATAGATCTCTAGCAATTCTAGAATACTTTGGCTTGTATTAGGTGCGCTCTTGCAAAAAAGGATTGAATCATCAGCAAACAAAAGGTGATTAACTGTTTGGCATCTCCGATTAACTTGAACTCCTTGAATTAATCTATTTTGCTCTGCCTTGTGTAGCAAGAAGGAAAGCCCTTCTGCACAAAAAAGAAAGAGATATGGAGATAGGGGGTCACCTTGTCGGATGCCCCTATTCGGCCTAAAATAGCCAAAAGGTTGACCTTCCACAACGACAGAGTAAGAAACAATCGTTACCAATTCCTTAGTCTAGTTAATCCATTTAGCATCAAAGCCCAGCTTATCCATAATATACCATAAGAAATGCCATTCGACCCTATCATAAGCCTTGCTCATGTCTAGTTTAATAGCCATCTCATGCTCTGCCCCACTTCTCTTATTTTTCAAATAGTGCATACATTCGTGGGCAATTAGGATATTATCAGAAATGAGTCTACCTTTGAGAAACACACTCTGATTTGGGCTTATAATTTTATTCATAATACCTTGTAATCGATGCACCATAACTTTAGAAATAATTTTATACATAACTGAAGACAAGATGATCGGTCGTACCTGAGTCATGTCATTGGCATCTGGCACCTTTGGAATCAAACAAATTTGAGTATGATTGAAGCTTTTTAGAATTCTGCCACTGTGAAAGAAACTTCTTACTGCCTTAAAAACGTCACCTCCAACTATATCCCAAAAAAATGAAAAAACTTAGCTGTAAACCCGTCATCACCAGGAGCACTCTGAGCGTGAACACTAAATGTAGCTCTTTTGACCTCGTCCATAGTTACTGGGCTTTGGAGCCTACGGTTCATGGAGGCTGTAACCTTTGGCTCCAAATCCTCTAAGTATGGATTCGGATCAGCCGAACAAGAAGAAGTAAAAATATCGCAAAAGTAGTCTTCAGCTATCTTTCCAATATCCTCTGATTTCGATGTTTCGATGCAATCTCATTGTCCTTCCCCACTAATCTCCAAATTCTGTTCCTTTGCATCCTTGATTAAAATTTCTGGTGAAAGAATCTAGTGTTCTGATCTCCTTCTTTTAGCCACTTGACTCTAGATTTTTCTCGCCAATAGCTCTCTTCTTTAAAATATGCCAGCTCCAACTTCTTCTCCAAACTGGTAACCTCCTCTCCCCCATTGATTCCAGCCACCCGCAACTCCTCTAGTTTAGCTTGAAGGTCCTCAATTTCTTTTTGAGAGTTTGCTTTGTGAGTTTTCTGCCATTGAACTAGTCTATGTCTACAAACTTTCAACTTTTGGGCCAAGGAGAACATAGCTGAGCCTACAACTTCCATTCTCCACACTTCACTAACAATTCTCTTGACATCCTCTTCTCCACACCAACATTCCTGGTATTTAAACCGCCTTTTACTATGCCAGGATTGAGGTTCGGTTTCCATCAAAAGTAGAGCATGATCCGAGCCTGACTCTGTGAGCCTGTGCACCACTGCATTCGGAAACTTCAACTTTCATTCCATCCCAACTAAATAGCAGTCAAGCCTCTCCTTCACCAAATCCTCTCCTTGTCTTCGATTTGTCCACGTGAAAGGGTGCCCCACCATTCCAATATCCACTAATTCGTTACTGTCAATAAAATTAGTGAATGTTGCAATGGTGGTTGCTGATTTTTGGCCTCCACCATCCTTTTCCGCTTGGCTTGTTATAACATTAAAATCGCCTGCTATTACCACTTTTCCTTCCAGGTGTTGGCTCAATGTTGTAAGCTCCTCAAATTGTAAGGATCGAATTTGTTCCGAACAACTCAAATGGACACCAATGAACGCCCATACCTTACTGCTTCCGACTTCCTTAATTTCGGCTGCCACAAAGAATTCTCCACTGCTAATAATTTGAACACTGATGCTGTCCTTCCAAGCTAGCACAAGTCCTCCTGCCACTCCTGCCGGGTTAACAATATGCCAGTTTTCGTAGCCGCATACCCAAAGTTTTGCTTCCACTTGTCGAGATTGGTTCTTTGTTTCACTTATAAACACAATCTCGGGGGAGTGGGATTTACAGATCCCTTTTAAGGTATGAATTGTCAGGGGTCTCCCCAAACCCCGACAATTCCAAACTATAGTTCTCATAGCGCCTTGGGTGCCATTTGTAGGCTGGCACCCTCCATCATCTCTTCAACTGCATTTTCATCCTCTATTCTCGCTTTCTTTGTAGATCCTTCAGCTATACCACTCATCAACCTTTTTTTGGGTTCACTTTTAGTATCTGACTCTGCAGTACCTTGTCTTGCTAACCTTTTCCACTTCCTACCTTTCTCTGTGGTGAGACACTGCCCAATAGCGAGTTGCATAAGCTGCCCTTCATCCTCCTTGGTATTGGACTGACCAGCTATGATAACCTCTCTGCATTCTGTTCTAGAATTGGCTGATTGAGGTGACTCAGGTGTTGCCCTATTACCAGTGTCTTGTGTTTTCAAACTTTGTTTCCCTTCTTGCATTGACATCCCTACAAATTCTTCCAATAAACAGTTTAAGACCAGTTTTTTCTTACGTTGAGGGCCTTATTCTGGTTTTGGGTTGAGTTGTTGAATGCTCTTTCTCCTTCAGAGTAGATTCGCGTTCCCACTTGGCTGGCTTTAACCTATTCGCCAATGTCATCCTCTTTTACCATATCACTCTCTGTGTCCTTCAGCAGATCATGGCAGTTTTTCACCTCGTGCCCCAATTTTGCGCAATAGGTACAGAACTTTCCAAGTCTCTCATAGCGCAGTGCCACTTCTACCTCCTTTTTATTAGATCCTGCCACTATTAACTGATCTCTCACTTGCCTGGCAGCATCAATATTGATTTTGGTCTTCACAATCCTAGTTTCTTTGCCTCGCATCTGAAATTTACCTACCTCCAACACTGTGCCCAATTTTTCTCCCAATTTACGTCCAACTTCGAGGGTTTTAAACGATTCTGGCAAACCCCAAAATTGAACCCAAACTGGAAAATTGGAAATAATCTCTTTATCAAAGTTCTGATCTTCCTTCCATCTCTAGACATGGAGCACATAATCTTTGAATAGCCATGGAGAACCACGTTCAACACGCAAGACATCCACTTCTTTATTAAAAAAGAATTGAAAGGAATTATCCCCTTTATCACTCACTCTAAATCCTTCCGGGTTTTCCCATATAACCTTTAAAGCATTCCCCATGGTTCCAATTGAGAAGGTTTTGGAAGCAAAGAGTCTGCCATAGAGACTATTGGAGCAAGCGTTAATACCTTCTGATATGTCTGCCTCTTCCAGTAGAATTACATTCCTACCTCCTTTCCGGTTGTCTTCCTCGGTCCGATCTTCATCCCTCGTTGTCTCAGCCATGCAGATTATGGAGACTTGTATTGAGATTTAATTGACGTTGACAATGTAGCCTTGACGGCAATAGGAACTCCGTTAAGAAACCCTAACAGAGCACTAAGAAACTCTAACAGAGCACTCAAATTTTTTTTTACCTTATCGATAATGTCTTTCAAGAATACTTTTGTTAGCAATTGAATTTTTTGGATACCGAATTAATAGTTAACTCTAAAATAATAAAATGGACAATTAATCATTCTTAAATTAAAATAATAAAATTCACATATAAAGAAAGTTATCAATTCAATTATAATTAACCTCTTATTTTATTATTTTACCAATGTTATCACTTTAAAAGATCTAAATTCAACTTAAAAAACGTTTTAAATTTAGGCTTAGTTTATTAAAGTTTTTACTTTTCAAAAGTTATAACATTTATATTTGGTAAATTAAATTAAAAATAGCTTTCAATAAGCATAAGCAACAATAATTGTGTTTGATAAAATAATTTTTAAAATTTAAAAATATTATAATAGATATAAATGTAAACATTAAATTTAAAAATTAGTTAACATATGAGGTTATATTAGATTTTTAAAATTTGAAAAGTACAACCAACTTTAAAAAACTCTATTTTAAGTGCTTTCAAAAATACTCCAATTCTTTAAAAACTTAAATTTTAAAAAAGTACAAACACCTTTTCAAAAAATTTTACCAAAACCAGCCTTAGTTAATTATAATCTTTAATTTTTCTAAATAATGAAATCTTTATTTAAATTTTAGTGCCTTTACCGCAAATACTAATCTAAATACCTCTGGCGACAAACACAACTATTTTGAAATTAAACATTTTAACATTACTAATATATTTTATTTTTCTTAAAAAAATCTTATAACAAACTACAAGTTACAACTCATTTTATTTAAAAAACTTTTTCTTCCAACATACATAAGTGAATTATAATTTATAGCATCATTTATCATTGTTCTCTTTTAAATCATTCAATTTATAAAACTTGTTGCATTAAATAAAAATAAGCTGAGTTATAATTTTATTAATAATAAAATTAAATAATTTAAATACAGACAATGTTAATGAATTATATATATATATATTTGAAAAAAATTACAAAGTTAATAAATCATAAATACTAACCTATAAAACCTTAGTTAAAAATAAAATTCTTGATAAAAAAGTAATTTAGAATAAAATATTGATTTTACACAAAATCAGAAAAAAAAGTCTAAAGTGACTATTATTTATAAATATCTAGTTTGCTATTTTTAAATTATTTCATTATTAAAAATACTGAAACCATTTTGTTATTTCAATTTAACCTCTTAAATTTTATTTGTTTAAATTTTAGATATTTGTTTCGTTACGAGTTCAAGTTTTTCTTTAAATACAAATATAGCTAAACTATTAACAAAAATGCTAAAGCTAAATATCCAAAAAAAGAAAGAAAAAGCAAAAATGCTAAAACATTTCAAAATTAGTAAATTAGTGTTAAAACCCCAAAATACCCTTACTACTACGTACCACGCCCCCACTCTCTATTCACTTACCTGCCAATACCCACCCACTCACTCCTCCGAATCCCTAATCTTCTCCCAGTCTCTCCTCTGTCAAGTGTCAAACGCCATAACCGCAGTCCACTCCTTTCTCCAGCATCACTCCCATCTTTTCACTGCGGCTGCTGCTATGTCTTCTCTTTCCACCGTCGCTGTTGCTATGTAATGTCGTTGTGACCTGTGACCTCGTCGCCGATCTGTTCTCCTCTGTTGTTACCGCTGTTGTGCTCTCTGCTTCCCCATTATCGGTAACTTCCTCTGTACTCCCTTTTTCCGCCGGTCGGTCGGATCTCTCTACCGGTCCGCGCTCTTCTAGTTTTGTGTGCCTCTCTCAATGCCTTATCTTCTGATTAATTGATTGTTGAATATTGATGCTTTTATCTGTTAAGAATATGGATTAGTTCAATTTTTAAATTTCGGTTTTATTG
>NC_029777.3:79544792-79574310 GCF_000817695.3 Arachis duranensis
GTGATCAGTTCTCCCCACATAGAGACTTAATTTGCTTAATTTGCTTGTGTATGGCTAAAGCTTGTTACTTTGTGAAATAATGAACTAATTAACATTCTGGAGCCTTAATTTGCTTCAGTTTTGCTTATCATTTAAATTTAATTAAAGACAAATGGATGGAGATAGGCCTTAGTTTGCTTTTGTTTTACTTGCCATTTAAGTTCACTAATCCATCTTCATCAAACACAATTAATAAGTGCCTCACTGCCTTGCATGTAACTGTTTGCAGTTCATGATTTATCTTTTGTTCCTTTTTTGGCCGTGTTTGGTTAATGGGTGGAAGTAGATAAGACATATACACAGATACATAAAAATATAACCCTTCACTCCTCATCTCTTCAACAGCAGAACCACCACCACCACAACCTCTACCTTTTTCACACTCCCTTCAAAGTCAGCACAAACCACTGCCAACACCTTCAGCACCCCAAATAAGCAACAAAAACCCAAATCTAAATTCTTATAAAAAAATTTTAAAAAAGGAAAACAGAGGAGAAGAGGAAAGTTTTGGAAGCAGCGGGTCTCTTCTGCGAGGAATGGCCGCGGCGATGTCTTCATCCCTGCGGCGGCAAACCATGGAGAACGATGGTGGAGGAGGCTGAGGCATGAGGAGGAGGAGGCAGCAATAGAGGAATGAGAAGAGAAGCAAGTGGCAACTTATTGGTGTCGGTGAGGATAAAGGTGGACTTTTAAAAATTGTGGGGGATAAAATTGTAATAAACAACATTGTCTCATGTCTAATTTTGTGACTCAACTATTTGGAAAAACACTGAATTCTTGTAATTTATGTCAATTTGTGTACCAGTGTGCCTACTGAAAATGTGTCTCAATAACCAAACAATAAAATGTACCACTGTTGTATGTCTCAAGTAGGCACACACTCAAACACAGCATTTTGGATCTTGGACATATGACATTTCAAATGCCTAACAACTTGTAATATATGCACTGTGTAAAAGGATTTGCTGCATCTATTATTTCCCTTGAAATTGCTTGCTTTCCTTTGATCAGCTGTTGTACTAAATTTGGACCTTAACTATAATTCAGAATTGTCAATATTTGAGAAAATTGTCTGGACAATACAATCAACATAAACATAATACGTAAGAGGAATATGGATCGATTTGTTTGGCCCTTGATTTGTTATTGTTATGTGCTCTGGTGATTTGATGAATTCCACGATCTGTCATTTTTGCTTTTAAACCTTGATTTGCAATTGTTGCATCTGATTCAATACCAAAATTCTTACTTGATTATCTAGCAATGATACAAGGGAAAAAACTACTTGGATTTCTTTCATACTCTTCCAACAAAGGTCACACCATATGCACTATTAAGAAAAAAAGTTTCTCCTTTTTCAGCTTGAAGGACTCTCCTTTATAGTGAAAAATTTGCATACTTGAACGAATGACATATCCTTGTTTTTGGTAATGCTAGTGATTGAGAAAGAAAGTTTTTCCTTTTTTGGCACCCTTCTTCCTTTCAAGTAGGAAACGTGTAATGAAAGAATTTGAAATAATTAGTATATTGAGAAGAAAGTGAGAATTGTTAGAGTTGCTCAACTCTACTTCCTTTATATAGGAACACTACTAATCCATGGTTCGCTATTGTTATGTGATCTGATGTTGCTGATTATTATTGCATTTGAACGTAATGGCATTCTGACTGTTAGCTGCTTCCTTCAACTTTAGTGCATCAAAATATAACTCAGTTTATAGTCAAATATAATTCACTAACAACTACTTGTTTGTGGTTCTCAAAGGACCTGTACAATGCTTTAGGTAGAACTGTAGAAGTATTAATGAGAAGTCTTTTTTCAATGTTAAATTGCAATGACTAACACTACCTACTGCTACTATGAATTCAAACCAAAAAATGAATTAGAGTAATTACAGGCCGTACATGAAATCATGGATTAGGGAACATGGAATTAATGTGAGTTGGATTTGATAATGAGAACGAATGAGGGTTTCCAACATAGAGAGGGAGAGCCAGAGGGAGAAAGGGGAGAGAGCGGAACGGTGGCTCCTTGAAGACTTGCCACCACCATGGTATGGTCACGTAGGTCTTTTGGCCTCACACCGACGACGGAAGATAGCAACCTCATGTCCAGCAGCGGCTCAGATGAAATAGACAAAGTCACAGATGTTGGTGGCAATGGAAGCCGATAGTGAAGTTGTGCTCCCTTTTCTTCCCTTCTCTTTGTTCCTATTCTCTTTTTCCACTGTTTTGTCACACAGAATCTGTTTTCAGTTCTCTCATATTGTATTTATTTTCTGTAATGTTTGTGAATTGAAACTTGTATCAGAGACAACTTTTGATGGATACCCAATATATGTTGTGACTGTGTGAATGAGAATGAAGTGTTTGTGCGTGATTATGGTGATGCTTGGGTAAATGAAAGTGTTTGAATGGCACTGAAGTGTTTGAGTGTGATAATGATGATGCTTGGGTAAATGAAAAAATATTTGATGCAAAAAAGATAGGTGATACACAAGAAGGGGTGAATTGGATTCATTTCCTCAAAAAAATTTTGCCCTTATGTTGAGTGATCATTGCATTTTATCGATAAAGTTTAAGACAATGATGCATATTAGGGGAGAAAATTGTCAACAATAGATTGTCCAAATTGCAAACATACTTCTTTCATTCTTTGAATTTACATTTATTTCCTTTGAACTAACAGGTGCTTTAATTAGCTTCTGAAATTTCCATCTGTGACCAGTCCAGTGGTAAGACTTTGGGGACTTCCAGCTTTCATCACATTTGGTGACTTTTGAATGCCAATATTTATAGCACATGCTGACAAATGAGGCCAATTCCTATAGCTACTGGAAAGCAAACAAAAGCATCAGGAAGAAGGATATAGTGACATGTGTAGCTCCATTTCTGGATTTTAAGGAGATAAAAAAGAAAAAGATTTGTTGGATGAGGCACAAGTAGAACCAGGGGTTTGATCTGGTGGTTGTTCTGAAAATTAAAAATTAAGAAATATATATGTAGAAAGAGTGAGTGAGGCGAAGATCTGAAAGCTTAACTGTAACCAACTTATTACTCAAAAGAAAATGCAAGGTATGTTCAACACTATTTTTTTTTTAATTAAATGTTCTTCATATGGTGAACCATAAAGTCTCTTTATTTTTACTCAATTTCACTTCTACTGTGCTTATATTTACTCTGCTTGTTTCACATTATTTTCTGCTGGTTACCTCTTTTTTTCATTAAAAAAATATTCTGCAAAGTTTATATTTTGTGAATTTCGGGTTTTCAGTTTCTGTAGATATGTTAGAGTTTTCGTTGCGTTTGCATTATATGAATTCAATTCTGTGATAGTGGGCGCTGAATCTGCTTTTGAAAATTGTGGTGGGGAGTTCTGGTTTGAGAATTCAATGATGAGTTGAACCCTTGTGTGCTTCAACCGCAAGCAAAATGAAAGCTTAGGAGTTTGGGGTTTTATGAGCTCTTGTATGTGTGAGAGAGAGAGAGAGAGAGAGAAAACTCGTCTGTTTTTTCCCCTTGAGGATCGTGGTGGTTGAAATTGTGGGTATGGTTATCATTTCAGACCTTATTCGTGAATCTATGGGAAGCTTGTTGGTGTAAGTGGAGTTGGGTGCTTCTGTTATTTTTACTTAATCAGCTAGTAGCATTAATGCGTAATTAGTCACTTTTTTTTAGACCATCTCAGTCTCACTGACTCACTGATTCCAACCATCAAAACCCCTCACTCGGATCCATTCCCTACGGCATGGCTTCTGGTAGTCACCTCCTCCTCAACCATCAGTGCCTCGCAATTATCTTCTTCTGTCACTTGATCTTTCGTTTATTCAAGGACAGTGTGTCTGTGAGAACAGTTTCTGTAATGTCGAAATTCACAAAAAAATTCATGAAGCTGAGTAATGCCTATCACATGTGGATTTTCACAATTAAAGTTTATGTAATGCAATAGCATCCTTGCTTATGTGATATAGTTGTTCATTTAGACTTCATCTGTGTTCAGGGAATGCTTTTAAGCCTTTTAAAGTAGTCCCAAGCTAGGTGACATAATTTTTTTTTTTTTTGAATATTTGTGGTATGGGTTAATCCCAAATCTTATGGTTTGAAATTCCCAACTGTAGAAGTAATGGCAGTTCAAATGTTAGTTATTATTTTCTCCTTTCTCGTCTTGTAAAATTGACAGTTTGGGCAACTTTTTCTTCCCCCATTTATTTTAATAGACTAACTTCAAAATTTAAAAGTTCAACCAATATATAACTACACACTGACAGGACATTATCCATTTCTTGAATAACATACCAGAGAAGGAAAATCTTTTCATAGTTGATTTGTTAAAATGTTTTATTGTATATGTACTTGTACATGGCTAATTCTACCAAACATGTACATTTTATTTTGTTGAAATGGACATTGGAAAAGTATTGACGGATGATATGCATCAAGAATGCTCCATGTGTTTTGAAATGGACTCCGAAAGGTGTATCATTTGTCCATATCTTGCTATTTTAAGAATATGGTGCATTTCATATCCATTTTGTGTCAAGCATCAACTAATGTGCGATTGTATACCAATATATGGAGATAAGGATTATGTTGTGCTCTTAAATTACTCAACTGTCCTTCATAGTTCTTTTCTTAACTGGATAAAATTACATTTGCATAATGGGAGGCCCACATGAAGGGAAGTGAATCAGATATTCAATTTTATTTTTGGTAATAAAACACTTTATCACAGGGATAAATGAATTGCCATTTTTTTTCCATTTCATAAACAAGGCCTGCCTGTTTAATTTATAATTCTCATATTGCTGTAGTGCAGTGGTGCTGGAACATCAATGTGTAAGGTTGTAATGTTTAAAAGTATTTTACTTTGTTTAACATAGAAATCTGTGTGCAACCGTTACGTATTCTGAATTAAATGTCACTTTTGAAGTATTTTTCTGACTGTAATAGGCTTTGACAACTTAAAACTCAATGAGCATAGAGGCCGAGTAGTTATTGAAACCTGAATTAGTCTTGCCTTTGATTTATTATTTATCTTTTAGTCAACATTGAAGAAATGAACGTTTTTTGGATTGATGTTTTTGTTGTCATTTTCTGTTGCATCAATCAGTGAAACTATTAGATTATATAAGAACTATTTCTATTTTGCAACTTAAAATATTTTTGCTATAATGAAGAACTGTTTTGGTGATCTTAAGACTTGGATAATTGTTTACAGGTAGATCCCCAGACCAGGAATCTGTAGGGTCTGGGACAAAGAGGTCTAGTGTATCATCCGGAAGTAGGCCTCGGAGTCAAAAGGAGTTCTTCTACAAATTTGTTGAAAGTGATGGCTTGACTGCTAAACTTGTAGACTGGTTTGAATCGCTTACAGAAAAGTGTGCATTGAAAAGGGAAGCATTTGACGTTCCATTTGAATTGATTGACCTTCAAAAATTTGATTATGCGTTGGAAGGGATTTCATTTCAGCAGATGATTCGCATGCCTAATGCTGTTCATGCTTCCACATCTGATGCTGTTGAAGCTACAGCTTACCTTGCTATTGAAGATTTTCTACATGCAAGTGTAAAGGGCTTGTGGGAGGCATTTTGGAGTCAGGATGAGCCCATGCCTTTTTCTGTAGCATGCCTGTATAATTCTAACTTGAAGTTTTATCAGGCAGAAAAAGCTATTGCTAGTGGGAGGCTTGGAAGTCTCTCCGCCACTGGTATATTGCTCAATAATCCAAGACATCCTCATGGAAAATGGGATCATGTTCTTGAATTGGCACTTCTAAGGTCTGATATCAGAGGTCTCACTGTTGGCAGTGATCGACGGCCTTCGCCATCAGTTTTAGGAGATGCTTTGTTTTATGCTCTTCGAATGCTATTGGCAAGGAGTTTGAGTGGACTTTCTTTCTTTCCAGATCCTAGCATGGTCTTTGTTCTTCTGGTTGATTCTCAATATGGGGGAGTGGTTAAGGTTGAAGGAGATGTAAATAAGCTCAATTTTGATGTGAATAATGTTTATGAATGTGCTGCTGAATGGGTGAAAAATCATTCAAGAATTTCTGTTTCTCCAATTGATAGGATATGGAACAAACTTGGAAATGCTAACTGGGGGGATATAGGTGCTTTACAGGTACTGTTTGCAACCTTCCACTGCATTATGCAGTACGCTGGAATGCCCAAGCACTCGATTGAGGATTTGGCTGCTGATCATAGTTCACGCCTCCAAACCAGAAGGGTTGAGAGGCAATTAGGAGAAAATAATGTGAATGGAAATGGTCTATTCCGATACCAGCAACGTAGTGTTTCCCCTGAAATTGTTGAAGTTCAGGAGGATTCTGTCAAAGTCAATTCCAGAGAGCCAATGAAATTAGAAGCTGGATCCATGTTATGGCTGGAGGACTCAGATTGGCAGAAGGGTTACCAAATAAAAGAGGTAATAAGTACTGGTGAATTGACATACTACATTGCATCATATGTTGAAGACCCAGGAAAAAATCTATTCCTATACGTGGGCTCTCATCCTTCCCAGCTGGAACCAGCATGGGAAGATATGAATTTATGGTATCAGGTTCAGAGGCAGACCAAAGTAATGACAATAATGAAGCAGAAAGGTCTTTCAAGTAAATATTTACCTGAGCTTAGTGCCTCTGGCAGGATCATACACCCAGGCCAGTGTCAAAGGCCCAGCTCGGGTGGAAATTGTGACCACCCTTGGTGTGGGACCCCTATTCTTGTGACAAGTCCAGTTGGCGAAACAGTAGCTGAGATGGTACACACAGGCCAATTTGGTTCAGATGAGGCTATCAAATGTTGTCATGATTGCTTATCAGCACTTTCAGCTGCTGCCTCTTCTGGAATTCGGCATGGAGACATCCGGCCTGAGAATGTCATTTGTGTAAAATCTGGTGCTAGACATCCTTATTTTGTGCTGATTGGATGGGGCCATGCTATTCTTGAAGATAGGGATCGTCCTGCTATGAATCTTCATTTCTCATCTACTTATGCACTTCAGGAAGGAAAGCTATGCTCTGCTTCCGACGCAGAAAGCCTTGTTTATATGCTTTATTATTCTTGTGGTGGGGTTTTTCCTGAGTTAGATTCAGTTGAGGGAGCACTCCAATGGAGAGAGACATCTTGGTCAAGGAGATTAATTCAACAGAAACTTGGCGATATCTCTACTGTGCTAAAAGCTTTTGCCGATTATGTCGACAGCCTATGTGGTACACCATATCCCATGGACTATGACATATGGCTGAGAAGGTTGAGGCGAAATATTCACCAAGAAGATCATGGAAAGGAAATTGATGCAACAGGCTAGACCTCTAAAACTAAGTTCTATTCCAGAAAGAGAAAACTCTAGATCATCCATCTTAAAGGTGTTTCTTGTCTGGTGCAAATAAAGCATGGAATGGTACACTCTCTGGTGCTCACAATTTATATTGGTTCTGGGAAATGGTTAGTTTGTGGTCCATGAAAGGAGCATGCTAATGATTCTTCCTGTTGCTATCGGTTCCGCTGGTCTAGCTTATGTAAATCTGTAGACTACTTGATTGGTGGTGTCTTTGGGTATATGAAGAATAGTCATTCCTTCATTTTGAGGAGTCAAAACACCACTTTTAACAGTTTTCTTTTCCTGCCATTTTTGTTGTGGGGAGTTTAGTTTCTCATCAAAGTAAGTTGTATTGATAACATCAATCATTCGTTTGTAAAGATAATAGGTATTGTGGAGTTCGCTGCTCTTCTGATTACATTTTTATAAGGCATATAATGATATCTTGTAAATCAGTGTTCTAGTTGGGACATTCACTTTCATTTTTTGAAACTTTCCTGCTGTTGATGACAAAAGGGTACATTTATATTCTAGCTTGATAGATACAGTTGATGTGCTACCAGTTTATCCATCTTTCTGCGTGCCATTACGTCAATGTAGAAATTCTTTGACTCCATTTAAAGTTGTCTTATAGAGGTTGCGTGGATTCTCTTATTATCCAATAACAAAAGGCAATCAAGAATTTTGTGACGGATTTGTTAGCAAAAAAATATTAAGTGTTGTGATAAGGATCAACGTGGATGTCTGTCTATTATCAAGAGAAAAGACTTAAATACATGTTGAAAATAAAGACTCCATGCATGTATAAATAGAGGTATATGGACATAAATACATGTTGAAAATAAAGACTCCATGCATGTATAAATAGAGGTACATGTATAAATAGGGGTACATATCTGAATAATTATATTGGCGAACATTAATACTAGAGTTTTATATTTATATTTCTCTATTTTATATTTATATCTTCCTTATTTATTTCACAACACGTTATCAGCACGAGTCTCTGATCAAATTTTTAGGAAGACTCATGTAACAAATTTTCATTATGTCGAAACTCTCTCATTTTGAATTCAATGCTCTTGATATATCTGGAAACAATTATTTATCATGGATACTAGATGCTGAAATTCATCTTGATTCAATGGATCTTGGAGATACCATTAAGGCTGAAAATAATGCATCCCAAAAAGATAAAGCCAAAGCCATGATTTTTCTTCGTCGTCATCTTGACGAAGGATTGAAAAATGAATATCTCACGTTAAAAGATCATGCAGATCTTTGGAAAGATCTTGAAGAAAGGTACAATCATAAAAAAACGGTGATACTTCCTCAAGCTCGATATGAATGGACGCACTTGCGTCTACAAGATTTTAAATCTATAAATGAATATAATTCTGCAATGTTTCGAATCACCTCACGAATGAAATTATGTGGGGAAAAGATAACTGATCATGATATGTTGAGAAAACTTTCTCAACCTTTCATGCCTCGAATGTGCTCCTGTAGCAGCAGTATCGAAAAAAAGGGTTTAAAAAATATTCTGAGTTAATTTATTGTCTTCTTGTTGCTGAACGCAACAATGAGTTGTTCTTGAAAAATCATGAAGCGCGTCCAACTGGCGCCGCCCCATTTTCTGAAGTAAATGTGGCAAATTATCTCAGAAGAGGTAAATGGCAAGGTTTTAATAACAAGAAAAATTATGGAAGGAAAAAGAATTATATTCAAAATAAAGGATCTTATTAGAAGTGGGATAAAGAAAGAAATATCGGGCAAAATAAATCAACAGAAGATAAGTGTTTCCGTTGTGGTAGAAAAGGCCATTGGTCACGTACCTGCCGTACCCCAAGACACCTAGTCGATTTTTACCAGGCATCTTTGAAAAAGAACGACAAGAAAAAAGAATCGAATTTCGTTTCAAATGATGCTGAAAATTCCACCACTCATTATGATGTATCTAATTTCTTTGAGGATCCTGAAGGAAATATTGGTCATTTGATCAATGATGGAATAGTTTAATGTGTGAGATTGTTAAGTATTCATGTAAATAAATAATGTAAAGAACTTATTGTTAAGTTTTATTTTTTATGTATTTAAGTTTCAAATATGATGAAGTATTAATGTTTATGAATTTTGAAATCATTAAATATGTCATGTTTTAAAATAAAATTTTAGTATATGACATTATTTTTATGTGTAGTATTTCTTAGAAAAATAATTTCGATTAAGTATTCAATTTAACTGTGCATACTACTCATTTTATTATTATTTGTCTTTGAAGAGAATGGCAAGGATATATAATGAAGATGTATGCGTTGCAGATAGTGCAAGTTCGCACACCATTCTCAAAAGTGATATATATTTTACCCATCTTGTGCCAAAAGAAGAATGTGTTAATACTATTATTGGCTCAGGTAATGTGATTGAAGGCTCCGGAAGAGCTATAATTTTATTTCCTGGAGGAACAAAATTCATAATAAATAATGCACTATTGTCTACCAAGTCTCAAAGAAACTTGTTGAGTTTTAAAGATATTCGCCGAAATGGATATCATATTGAGACTATGAATGAAGAAAATCATGAGTACTTATGTATCACAACTTATGATTCAAATAAGAAAGTTATATTAGAAAAATTACCCTCACTTTCATCTGGGTTATATTATACCAAGATTAGTGCAATTGAATCACATGCTACTGTAAACCAGAAGTTTACTAGTCCAAATGAATTCATAACTTGGCACGATCGATTGGGTCATCTGGGAACAACCATGATAAGGAGAATTATTGAAAACTCTCATGGACATTCACTAAAGAACTAGAAGATTCTTAAAACTAGTGAATTTTGTTGTGCTGCATGTTCTCAAAGAAAGTTAATTTTAAGGCCATCACCAGTAAAAATTGGATTTGAGTCCCCTGAATTCCTAGAAAGGATTCAAGGTGATATATGTGGACCTATTCATCCATCATGTGGATCTTTCAGATATTTTATGGTCCTAATAGACGCATATTCGAGATGGTCATATGTGTGCTTATTATCTTCTCGCAACCTGGCGTTTGCGAGATTACTGGCTCAAATTATTCGATTAAAAGCACAATTTCCAGAAAATCCAATCAAAGCAATTCGTCTTGATAATACTGGTGAATTTACTTCCCAAGCTTTTGATGCATATTGTATGACTAATGGAATAAGTGTTGAACATCCAGTAGCTTATGTTCACACACAAAATGGGTTAGCAGAATCACTTATTAAACGCCTCCAATTAATTGCTAGACCATTGCTTATGAGAACAAATCTCCCAACCTCGGTTTGGGGGCATGCTATTTTACATGCCGCAGCACTTATTCGTTTGAGGCCAACGAGTTACCATCAGTTCTCTCCTATGTAATTAGCATTTGGCCAGCAGCCAAATGTTTCCCATTTAAGAATATTCGGGTGTGCGATATATGTTCTCATTGCACCACCTAATCGCACCAAAATGAGACCCCAAAGAAAATTTGGGACATATGTTGTATATGATTCTCCCTCTATAGTGAGATATCTTGAAATACAAACTGGAGATGTATTTAAAACTCGGTTTACGGATTGTCATTTTGATGAATCAAAATTTCCAACATTAGGGGGAGAGAATAAGCTTCCTGAATAGGAACTTAATTGGAATGCATCATCGTTAATGCATTTAGATCATCGATCAGGGCAATGTGAACTAGAAGTTCAAAAGATTATACATTTGCAAAGAATAGCAAATGAATTGCCTGATGCATTTTCCGATACAAAGAGGATAACGAAGTCGTATATACCAGCAAAAAATGCCCCAATTCGAATTGATGTCCCAGTAGGACAAGTAGCCACTGAAGCAAATTCACGCCAGAAGCGTGACAGGCCTGTCGGTTTCAAAGACAAAAATTCTCGAAAGTGAAAAGAGGTGAATACTATTCTTGTTGAAAAAGACATAGTAAAGACACCTGCAGTTGTCCAAAATTCTGATATGACGCCAGAAGACGTTCAGGTACCTGAAAATTGTGAAAATAACGAGATCTCAATAAATTATGTCTTTACAGGAGAAAAATGGGATCGAAATAAGACAATTGTCAATGAAATATTTGCATATAACGTGGCATTAAATATCATGCATGAAAGTAAGGATCTTGCCAACAATTATAAAAACTCTAAAAGAAGAGTTTGAGATGAAAGATCTTGGAAAGACTAAATTTTGTCTCGGCCTACAGATCGAGCATATAAAAAATGGGATCTTTATTCATCAAACAACTTACACAGAAAAGATCGTGAAAAGATTTTATATGGATAAAGTCACATTCCTTGAGTACCCCAATGATTGTAAGATCTTTGGATGTGAAAAAAGATTGATTCCGCCCTAAAGAAGAGAATGAAGATATTCTTGGTCCTGAAGTACCATATCTTAGTGCCATTGGAGTACTAATGTATCTTGCTAATAATACATGACCCGATATATCATTTGCTGTAAATTTACTAGCAAGATATAGTTCCTCTCCAACCAGAAGACATTTGAGTGGAGTCAAACAAATCTTTCGATATCTTCATGGAACGGTTGATATGGGATTGTTTTATCCCTATGGATCTAAGTCACAATTAGTTGGCTATGCAGATGCTGGCTACTTGTCTGATCCACATAAAGGGAGATCTCAAACAGGATAGCTGTTTACATATGGTGGAACAGCTATATCATGGAAGTCCACGAAACAGACGATTCCTGCAATATCCTCTAATCATGCCGAAATACTAGCTATTCATGAAGCAAGTCAAGAGTGTTTTTGGCTCCGGAATTTGATCCAATATATTCTGTCATCATGTGGGTTGATTGATCATAAGATAGCTCCAACTATCCTGTTTGAAGATAATACAGCATGCATTGCTCAACTTAAAGGCTTCCACATTAAAGGTGATAGAACAAAGCATATTTCTCCCAAATTCTTCTTCACTCATGATCTTCAAAATCAAGGGACAATTGATGTCCAACAGATCCGCTCAAGTGACAATCTGGTAGATTTATTCACAAAGTCACTCCCAAAATCCTGCTTTGAAAGATTGGTACATAAGATTGGAATGCACTGATTGTAAGACATTAAATGATGTCGATAAGAGGGGGAGACTGTACTCTTTTTTCCTTGGTCATGTTTTTTTCCATTGGGTTTTTCTTGACAAGGTTTTTAATGAGGCAGTCCCCATTACAAATAATATTGTACTCTTTTTCCTTCACTGAAGTTTTTTTTTTCCATTGGATTTTTCTTTAGTAAGGTTTTAACGAGGCAATAATCCTAAATGGACATCCAAGGGAGAATGTTGTGATAAGGATCAATGTGGATATCCATTCTTAAGAGAAAATGGACTTAAATGCATGTTGAAAATAAAGACCCCATGCATGTATAAATAGGGTATATATCTATATATATATATATGCTAATACTAAGAGTTTTATATTTATATTTTTTTATCTTATATTTATATCGTCCTTATTTATTTCACAACATTAAGGAAGTTTTTAGGAAATTTTACATTGGATTTAAAAGTCTGAGAGAAAGGACTAACAGGTTCTTACAAAATTTTAACCATATTTATTCACAAACGTATTTATTCGATTACTCCTTGTTATAGGTGGTATGCTATTGAAATTAGATAGGCTCAAAAACCTTTGATCTCATACAATTCTATTCTAAAATTATCAACTTAATAAATTTAAAATTTGGACAATTTAGTCAATTAAATTGTTTTTCCAAAAAGTTATCAGATTACAACTTTTCAAAGCATTAAACGTAAATGCAACTTTCCCTTACATCCTGTAGCGGTTTATGAGTGAATTGATTCCTGGAGAAACTGCGGCACCCTTTAGCGATTTCTTCGAAATTGGAATGACTATAAAATCCCCTTACATCCTGTAGTGGTTTATGAGTGAATTGGTTCCTGAGGAAACTGCGGCACCCTTTAGCGGTTTCTTCGAAGTTGGAATGACTATAAAATCCGCTTGAGGTTGTAGCGGATTATTCATTTGAAGATTTTAAAAGTGAGATAGAGAAAGAAAGTAGAGAGAAGAAGTTTGGTTTAGTTTGAATTTCTTATAGCACTCTTTAATTAGGAACCATGACGGATGAAGGGTGCTTGTACTGATTCAACGGCGTTGCTCATATTGCTGACGGATTCTATAGTCACGCAAATAAACATAAACCGCTACAGATTTACGTGCAACCCTAAATCGTGGTATCCTATCACGGTTTACATATAATTTAAGAAGTTGCATTTGCGTGAGGTGATTTCAAAAATTGTAATCTAATAACGTTTTTGGAAAAACAATTTAAATGAGTAAATTGTCCTTAAAATTTAGTTAATTATAATTTCTAATTCTCCCAAATAATTAAATATTTTTAGTTAAAACTTAATTTCTATACCCTAAACACTAATATAAATATCATTATTCAAAAACACAAAGTCTTTACCATTTTCAAACGTAAAATAAAAATAGAATGAATTATAATTTTATTAATAACAAAATTAAATAATTTAGATACAGAAAATATTAATGAATTGTGTATATTCTCTAATAATTAAAAAAAGTGAACCATTTTTATTTATATTTTAAGTTAATAAATATAAAACGTTAGTAAAAAAACATGTTCTTGAAAAAGAAAAGTAATTTGATTAAAATATTCATTTTACAAAGGGTCAGGAAAAAGGTTTATAGTGAGTTAGTGACTGAACTTACGATTTATCTTTAAATTATTTCAATTTAATTTCTTAAATTTTGTCAATTTTATTTTTAAATATTAATATCACTAAATTATTAACAAAAATATTAAATATTCAAAATTAGTGATAAAAATCCCAAAATACCCCTACCAATACGTACAACACCCCACACTCTATTCACTCACTACTCCAAAATCCCTAATCTTCTCCGGCAGAACCCCGTCAGTCTCTCACTCTGTCAAACACCACAACGGCAGCCCATTCCTTTGTTCAGCATCACACCCATCTCTTCACTGCGGCTGCTGCTACGTCTTCTCTCTCCTCCGTCGCTGTTGCTATGTAATGTCTCTCCACCGAGGCTGCAACCTGTGACCTTGTCGCCGATCTACTCTTCTCTGGTGTTATGTGCCTCTCTCCGTCGCTGTTGTGCTCTTTGCTCACCCAATCTCGGTAATTTCCTCTGTACTCTCTCTCGCCGCCGATCAGATCTTTCCACCGGTCTGGTCTCTTCTACTTTTGTGAGCCTCTCTCGATATCTCGTTTTCTGATTAATTGATTGTTGAATATTGATGAGTTTATCTGTTAAGAATATGGATTAGTTCAATTTTTAAATTTCTATTTTATTAGATTACTGCTGGTTTTCCTTCTTTATAAGGTGAAAATCCAGTGTGTGATTAAGCTTGATTAAATTCAGCTGGAGCTCATTAATCTTTGTGATCAGTTCTGTCCAAATAGATTGTTAATTTGCTTGTGTATGATTAAACCTTGTTACTTTGTGAAAGAATGAACTAATTAACAGCCTTAATTTGCTTCTGTTTTGCTTTCCATTTAGGTTCACTAATCCATCTTCATTAAACACAATGTAATAAGTGCCTCACTGCCTTGCATGTAATTGTTTGCAGTTCTTGATTTATCTCAGAGTTCCACTGACTCACCGATTCCAACGATCAAAACCCTAACTCGGATCCGTACCCTACAACATGGCTTCCGGTAATCACCTCCTCCTACTTATTTTTCTAATCTGTTTTTTCAATTTTAATAAGCTTGGATTTTTATTTTTTATCCTAGTGCATTGAAAACCCTATCTGAACTAAGCAATGAAGCACTTTCTTGTAATTGTTGAATGTGTATGTGTGTTTTTTCAGCGTGTCTGTGACGATGCTATTGTTTTGACCAGTTTCAGCAAATGTCAAAATTCATGAAAAAATCGTGAATCTGAGTAATGCCTATCAAATGTGGATTTTCACAATCATTGTTTATGTACTATAATAATACTGTTGCTTATGTGATATAATTGTTTATTTAGAACTTCATCTACATCCAGTGAATGCTTTTAATCCTGTTAAGCTAGTCCCAAGCTAGCTGACTTAAGAAAAAAGAATCCTTTTTGAATCTTTGTGGCATGGTTTAATCACAAATCTCATGGTTTGAAATCCCAAATGTAGAAGGAATGGCAATTCAACAGGGTTGTTAAATACTTAATTTCATGTTATTTGCACTACAAATTTGCCACTTATGCTTCTTTGAAGTATTCATATTTTACAACATTGAATGTCCTACGCTTTTAATGTTGATATAATTATAATAGTTGATTAACTTTTTCTGATTTAGTTACACGCACTAAGTGTTTGCATTATGTTTTTATAATGTAGATGCTGATATGGAGGACTATGGATTTGAGTACTCTGATGAGGAGCAAGAGGAGCAAGATGTTGATATTGAGAATCAATATTATAATTCGAAAGGTATTTATAGCACCTATGCTTACATTCACTTCTTTTCAACGTAATGAGTTTGGATAGGTTAGTTTTATTTTTCGGCTACATACTAGTTTGCTCAAATTTAACTTGGTGTTCAAAAGTATTTTTGCACTTTCTTATGATCATTCATCAATGGCATCATTGTTGGAACTAGAAGTTTGATTCATTAGCTTGTTTTGAATTCAATTATCCTTTTGGAAGAAAGGTATATATTGATTAACTTATACTCCCTCTGGTTCAAACTATCTTTCACGCCAGAAAACTTATTCTTTTTAATTTCTTAATCTTAATTATCTTTTTTTGTACAAGTTGATAGAAGTTAATCATGATTATTTTTTCCTAGTTTCTTATTCTATAAACCTCAGTAACATGGGTAGATTGGATGAATGGTACACAGTACCTATTGGTAAAACCATTAAAAAATAAAAAATATTGAGAGAAATTATAGGTGAAACCATTAAAGAAATAAAATCATTTAGATTTTTATTGATTGTTTGGTTTGCGTTTCAGACTTTGATAGCACGATAAGTTAGTGTAAAGATTATCTTTTTCATTCTCTTGTGCACTAAATGCAATGAGAGAGATCATTAGTGGAATTATATATATTATTTTAAACTTTTGAGTATTTTAGGGAAGGGTAATATGATTACAATACGTCTTGTGAATAGAAGGCTTGTAGAAGCCTTGATAAGAAAACTAAATTAGATGGAAGCTAGCTCGATAAGTGTAGGTAAAAAAAACCTAGAAAAATTGTAGATAAAGTCATTAAGAAGTGCTTATATTCAATTGGCTTCCCTGTAGATATGGTTTATGATACAATGTAATAATAGTGTGATTCGTGAAATCAACCATAACTAGTAGGAGAAAAGCTTTGCTGTTGAGTTCTTAGTCATTGTGCAAATGCCTTTAAGGACAGATATTTTGAAAGGGAGGAATCTTCATTTACAGCACCATGAGATCTAGGTTCTCATAATTTGTGGTTCTAAATTGATGATTCCATCCTCCACACTAATTTCCTAAGATGCTGCTGTTTGTATGTAGGTTTGGTTGAAACTGATCCAGAAGGTGCACTTTCTGGTTTTGCTGAGGTAGTGCGCATGGAACAAGAAAAGGCTGAATGGTAAAAACCCTATTATCTGAGTGCTGCATAATAATAATAAACATATGGACACTGGACTTAACATACTTTTGTATCTTCTGTTGCAATTTTTTGTATCATTAATAATTCAGTGATCTGATCCTGCTTGTGCTTTTTTTTTTTAATGTCATTTTATTTTCTTTCTTTTCTTTAATGTTTTGTTTCTAGTTGGCCATTCAGTAAATACAGCTAATATATTTGTTGACTGATTTTTCCCTTCTTTTTGGTATTGATCATGCCTTCTTTTTTGTATTCTTTGATGAATTGGATCATGCATTGTGATATTTGTGTTTATCTTTTGATGGTACTAAGAAACTATTATGTATTTCATGTGATATTTATTTTACATTTTACCAGGGGATTTAAAGCTCTAAAACAAACTGTCAAGCTCTACTATCGACTTGGGAGGTATAAAGAGATGATGGAAGCCTACAGGGAGATGTTGACTTATATTAAGTCTGCAGTGACTCGTAATTACAGTGAAAAATGCATAAACAGCATTATGGACTATGTCTCAGGTTCAGCTAGCCAGAACTTTGGTCTTCTGCAAGAATTCTACCAGACAACTTTGAAAGCCCTTGAAGAAGCAAAGAATGAGGTTAATCCTGTAGACTTTATCTTGGTTGCAACTCAATGTCATTGCATTTCCCATTAATGCAATCTTATGTTTAATTTTGTATTATTCAATTGGCAGAGATTGTGGTTTAAGACAAATCTGAAGCTTTGTAAGATTTTCTTTGATATTGGTGAATATGGACGAATGAGCAAGGTAAAGGTCTAATTTGCTGTCCGACATAATTTGAATGTGTCTGTATGATTCTATTGGTGTCTAGTGTTTTTCATAGTAAAAATTTAAGGATTTGTTGAATCCTTTCAGATCTTGAAGGAACTTCACAAATCTTGTCAAAGAGAAGATGGCACAGATGACCATAAGAAAGGAACCCAACTGTTGGAGGTTTATGCAATAGAAATCCAGATGTACACAGAGACCAAGAACAACAAAAAACTCAAGGTCAGCATTTGTTTCAGAAAATTACTGTTGTGTACCTAACATCTAACTATCTACCTCACCAATTTATTATTGCTTATTCTGGAATTTGCTTTCAATTGTCTATCAGACTTCATGTACTGTTTGTTGGTTTAGAACGAATTGTCGAATTCTCAAACAATTAATATTTATGTAAGTTTTATTCAATAAGAACTAACTGTATATCTCTGGATGAAAGATGGAGTTGCTTAAACACATTGGCATCTCAGTACCTCGCTTGTTTTGGAATTTTTATAGTCATTTTCGTTATTCTTCACAATTTCCTGTTTTCTTTTTAGTTAACTGTTTTTAGTAATTTAGATCTTGTAATCTGTGGAAAAAAAAAATATTTGATGTATGGGCAGTGACCTGTGGCTGAATACTGATGCTTAAGCAAAGTGGGTATTTGTGGGGGTGTCATCATGGTTGATCATGGATAACTGAGCTATCATAACCTAATGGACTATCTCTAGTAGTAAATTTTGATAGGCTTAAATATCTTTCAATTGTTGTGAATGTTGTGAACTGTGGTTTTGGTCCCTGTATAAAAAAAGTTGTTTCAATTCCAAACACCATCTCAATACCTGGCTTGTAGTTAACCTAATGCTGTTGAGAATCTCTTGAATCTGGCAGCCTCAGAATTATTTTATATTCATTGATTAATCATTAGGTTTTAGGAAAGTTTGTTTAACAGTGTCTCCTGGTCTTAAATGCAGCAACTTTACCAGAAAGCACTTACTATTAAGTCAGCTATTCCCCATCCAAGAATAATGGGGATAATCCATGAATGTGGGGGTAAAATGCATATGGCAGAGCGCCAGTGGGCAGAAGCAGCTACTGACTTCTTTGAAGCTTTTAAGAATTATGATGAAGCTGGGAATCATAGGCGGATCCAATGCTTGAAGTAAGCAGCATGAAATTCATTTTACTTTTAGTTATTAGTTCGAAACATTTGATTAATGATAGATTGCAGTGTTTATGAAATGAAATTCATCATGAGTCATCAATTTTAGGATGAGATTGATACTTTTAAAATTCATAATCTTTCCCTCAGATACATTTCAGCTTGACTGCTGAGTAAAGAATTTTAGCTTTGTTTTTAATATGTATTGTTATTGTTATTATATGCACCAGGTACCTTGTTCTTGCCAACATGTTGATGGAGTCTGAAGTGAATCCTTTTGATGGACAGGAGGCTAAGCCGTAAGTGATGTGCATTTTATTTGTCTGCTCCACCCATTTTTCATTCCTATCGAGTCCTGGTTGTTTTCCCATTCTGATTTTACATCTCATAAATTATGTATTGCAGATACAAGAATGACCCGGAAATTTTGGCAATGACAAATTTGATAGCAGCCTATCAACGGAATGAAATATTGGAATTTGAGAAAATACTGAAGGTACCTTTAGTTAGTCTCATTTCTCTTCACCTATTATTGGTTCTAAATGGATTCTGGGTATTTTGCTATCCAGAGTAACAGAAGAACCATCATGGATGATCCATTTATCAGAAATTACATTGAGGATCTGCTGAAGAATATCAGAACACAAGTCTTGCTTAAGCTCATCAAACCATATACAAGGATAAGGATACCATTTATATCTCAGGTAATTGTACTCCTAAATTCTGTGGAACTAAAGAAGGAACTAAAGAAATTAGTGGAACTAAAGAAGGAAAGTAAATACCAAAATTTATCTCGGCAGCTTATAGATATTATTATTATTGTTATTATTATTATTATTATTATTATTATTATTATTATTATTATTATTACCTCATAGTTGGTTAACTGGTTTAAGTGAAGGGTTCTGCTGTAATTTTTTTTATTGCTTCCTCTTAATGCAAGTAATACATATTTATTAACTTGAATTATGAGAGGTTAAGGTATGGTTTGGCCAACTTAATTGTAACTCTTTTTTATTTGATAAAACCCACTAATTTATTACAGGAACTGAACGTTCCCGAACATGATGTTGAGCAGCTGCTTGTGTCACTGATTCTGGATAATAGAATTCAAGGACACATTGATCAAGTGAACAGGCTCTTGGAACGTTCTGATAGGTCTGTTTATATATATTATAATTATTTCAATTTTTTTCAACTGTATTCTGTTTATAATCTGCTATTTTATGGTATTAATTGAATATACACGGTTCAGGTCGAAAGGAATGAAAAAGTACACTGCCATAGACAAATGGAACACACAGCTAAAATCTCTCTATCAAACAATCAGCAATAGAGGTTAGACCTTGGTGTGTGGTGGAAAGGGATATCTATATTGTTGCTTCAGCATGCAGTTTAGTCATGTGAATTAACTTAGCTTCTATGCAGAGTTAGGAAAGTGTTACAAATAGTGGGAACCAACGTGAAAATGCAACTTGTGATTCATGTTTTAGTTTATTTGGAAACAATTTTAAAGGTGTTCAATGTTGTGTAGAAGGGTTTGATGCTCCGTGAGCGCTGTTCCAATTTATTCGTCGTTTAGTAAAATATAATGCTGCAACCGGCGTCGATATATAATTATATATTATATGAAAATAAAATGTGGATGGTTTTAGATTTGTTATAGCTTTCTTTTGGCAATCAGCGATAGAGACAAGGAGTTACTATTCTTGTCGTATCGTTTGTTACTTGTGAGGTGAATCTTTAAGAGATTGGTGCCGCTTAAAATATTGTTGAAGGTAAACTCCCATCAATGTTGTACTGGCCATAAACGTAATACACTCCTGATGAGTGATGGCCTTTTTAGGACATTTAAATATTAACTCAGCATTGATTGTTCGTATAAATTGACATGAAAGCAAAAGCATGTCAGACATACTATCGTTGATTGGCAAAGAAATTATTAGAAACAAGAGAGCAATTTAAAGAAGGTATTTTTGTATATTATTCGGTCTGAGGAAAAGTACAATGTACAAGGGGTATATATAGTTGCTAGTAGAATTAAAATAATAAAATCATAGAATCCTACAATATACAGATACGCTATATAAATACTAATGATACTAATTGATCTAATTTGATTCTAATTATTCTTTTAACATTCCTCTTCAAACTCAAGTGGGAGTTAAGGATACCATCTTGAGTTTGGGTAAGAGTTCGGAAACGAGTCGGATGATGTGCCTTCGTGAAGATATCAACATTCTGTTTCAAAGTTCTAACACCGATGAGACGAATAGCACCAATGAGGATACGTTGCCGAACAAAGTGACAATCATTCTCAATGTATTTGGTGCGTTCATGAAACACATCATTATGGACCATCTGAATAGCACTGCGGTTGTCACAAAAAACATCAGTTGGGGATGATTGAGGAGCACCCAAGTCTTTGAGAAGCCAACAAATCGAGATAATTTTAGCAGTGGTGTCAGCGAGAGCATGGTATTCAGCTTCTGTGCTTGATCGACCAGTGAATGTTTGCTTCTTAGCTCGCCAAGAAATAAGAGAGTCGCCAAGAAACAAGCAATAACCAGTAGTGGAACGACGATCAATGGGATCACCAGCCCAATCATCATATGAGTACGCCTGAAGGGATAAAAATGAATGGGCAGAAAAATAAAGGCCATGGAATATGGTGCCTTTGATGTAGCAGAAAATGCGAAGAATTGTTGCATAGTGAGTAGTACGAGGAGCTGACAAGAACTGGCTAAGAACATGAACCGGATAGACGATGTCTGGTCAGGTGACAGTTAAGTAGACGAGTCCTCCAACTAATTGTCGATAAAGAGTAGGATTATCCAAAACATTGTCATCCATAGGAGTAAATCGAACATTAGACTCAACAGGAGTAGACTCAGCGCGATTATCTGTAATTCCAACTCGAGCAAGAAGATCTGAAGCATATTTAGCTTGAGAGAGATAGATGCCATCATCGGTGGATATAACTTCTAGACCAAGAAAATAGCTGAGAGAACCAAGATTTTTCATCTCAAAAGTATGCTGAATGGATGTCTTGAGATCACAGGTACCATCAACATCATTTCCAGTAATGATCATGTCATCAACATACAGAAGTAGAAGAACAACTCCACGTTCACTTTTACAAATGAAGAGAGCATTTTCATGAGGGCTACAAGTGAAACCAAGACTGCATATGGTAGTGCTAAACTTGTCAAACCATTCACGAAGAGCTTGCTTAAGTCTATAGAGTGCCTTGCGAAGAAGACAAACTTTGCTAGAAGGATAAGGAGAACTCGGAGGGGGTTTCATATAAATCTGCTTTTTCAAATCTCCATTAAGAAATGCATTCTTCACATCCATCTGACTGAGAGACCATTTTTTTACTGCAGTAATGGCAAGAGGAGCTCGAACAGATGTGAGACGAGCAACAGGAGCAAAAGTCTCTTCATAGTCAATACCATACTCTTGCGTACAATCTTGAAAACCCAATCATGCCTTATAACGGTCAATAAAACCATCAGAGCGAGTCTTGATCTTGTATACCCATCTGCTTGCCACAACTTCCTGATTAGAAGGAGGATCAACCAAATCCCAAGTGTGTACTTTTTCAAGTGCCTGTATTTCTTTCTGCATTGCTTGTTGCCAATTTGGATTTGAGGAGGCTTCTCTAAATGACTTAGGTTCATGTTGATGAAGAATAGTAGAAAAACAATAATAATCAAGAAGATGAGGAGGTGGATTTCTTACCCTAGAAGAACGAGTGGAAGGAAGAGGCATGACGGTAGGAGCAGGAGCGTCGTCCAGTCCGAATCATCAGGAGATGGAGAAGGCAGAAGAACGGGAGGTTGTGGAGGGTGACTCAAGATAGAGCCTATAGAATCATCACTAGAAAAAAGATCAATATTGGGGTTAGTGAAAAAAGGTGACAGAGTAGGAAGAATGGACTCAAAGGAGAAGAACCGAGAAATCATGTGATGCTCCCAGAAGACAACATGACGAGATATACGATTGCGGTTAGAGAGAGGATCCTACCAATGATAACCCTTGTGTTCAGTGCCATAACCAAGAAAACAACACATACGAAGTAGAAGAAATAACATGAAAAGCAGCAAGAACAACTTCACCCCAAGTATGCTCAGGACACGAAGAAGAAATAAGTATTACACGAACAGAGTCAAGACTGTGGCGGTGTTTGCGTTCAGTGCGGCCATTTTGTTGAGATGTACCAGGGCAAGAAAACTCAGACAAGGTTCCCTGTTCTGCAAGAAAGGTTAAGAGTTTGGAATCACGGTATTCCATAGCATTATTGCGGCAAAAAACCTTAATGACCTTGGAAAATTGAGTTTTAATCATAGTGGCAAAGTTAATATAAATGTGAGGTAACTCATGGCGATTGGTCATCAAATAAACCCAAGTAAAGCGTGAATAATCATCAATGAAAATGATAAAGCATCGAGCTCCTCCCATAGAAGCAGTGGGAGTGGGACCCCAAACATTAGAGTGGATAAGATCAAAAGGAGAGCAAGCAAAAGAATTATTGTGAAAAGATAAAGCGGGTTGTTTAGTAGTTTGACAAGAAATGTAATCAAAAGACTCATGATTAACTTGACCCAAAACACCCTGAGAGACAAGAGGACGCATCTTTCCCAAGGAGGTGTGCACAAGACGTTGATGCCATAAGTGAATGGTAGAAGGGGAAGAAGCAGCACAGAGATTAGGCAGAGAAGAAATATAAAGATTCTTGAGTTCAAACAATCTTCAAACCTTACGTCCAGTCCCGATTATTTGTCCCGTCCAATGATCTTGTACACGACAACCAGAAATATAAAAAGTGACATCAAAACTGAGATCAACAAATTGACCAACAGAAAGAAGATTAAAGTTCGATTTGGGAATATAATAAGTATCAGGAAGATTAAGAGTTGGCTGGGAAATAGAACTAGTGTGTGTCGCGTGCAAAAGGGAACTATTAACAGTATTGACAGAAGGTGCATTTGTAGTGGTAGCCAAAGACGAAAAAAGATGACGCAAATGAGACATGTGATTAAAGCAACCAAAATCAAAATACCATTTAGAATTACTTGGAGGAGTCGAAAAAGCAACAGGAGTGTTACCAGAAAGGGAAAGAAGATGCTTAAGAGACACAATATTGGATAGAGAGACAGAAGACAGAGTGAGAGGAGCAGAGGTGGGAGATTCAGCAGTAGTAACAGCAGAAGTAGACCCATGCTTGGGATGAAAAGGATACTTGTGGTGATCAGGACGTGGAGGGCGAGTGGGACAGGTAGTAATCAAATATCCCGAGAGCTTGCAGTAATGACAGAATAGTTGTGGACAATGGTAGCTAATGTGACATCTCTGTTGGCATGTGCGATATTCAATAGAAGGACAATCTGAGAAGAGGTTCCCAGAACATTGACAGTTGCGACATAATTTACCTTTTCTGTCTATGGAAGCATAAACATCTATTTTTGCCATAATAGCAGATACAAAGATCAATGAGAGGAGAGAAAAACCGCAAACTTGGAGCCGAAAACGAGAAAACGGAAGACAAAATTGAAAATAGCTCACCAAAAAACCTTAGGGTGGATCCCACCGGCTGCCACGTCATCCAAGGAAAACACATGGTAGCGTCTGATAGGAGGAAGAAAAACACGTCAGCAACACATGGCAGCGTCTGGATGGAGGAAGGAAGCACGTGGGTCAGCCAATCGAAGCGAGTCGGGTCCAGGCGCAGGTCGTTGGGTCAGAACGGAGCAGTGGCTGAGCGACACGTGGATGCGTTAGGCCTTTGATTGAAGGCCCAATCGGATGGCTCAGGATGAATCTGGAAAGGAGAGAAACCTGATGGCGGCAGCTTATTTCGGCGGCGCGTGGAGGCGCTTCCGGCGGCGGATGGAGGTGATTTCGGTGGCGTTGGAATCACAGCGACAAGGCGAACACGGTGGTAACGAGGATGATGAACCAAAACATCGAAAAGTGATCTAAAAATGAGGCCAAAGAACACTGTCAAGAAGGAGAAACAACAAGCTATGAATTAATTTTCATGGAAAAAAACTATGCTCTTGATACCATGTTAGAAACAAGAGAGCAATCTAAAGAAGGTGTTTTTGTATATTATTCCATCTAAGGAAAAGTACAATGTACAGATACGCTATATAAATACCAATGATACTAATTGATCTAATTCGATTCTAATGATTCTCTTAACAGAAATGAAATCAGAATTGAAGAAAGTAAAAAAGAAGCGTTGTAGGCAAATATAGAAGAACTTAAAGGTCAAAATAACAATAATGGGTTAGAAATCACAATACAATTAGAGACACCATTACTATAGGAACTACAAATGGAAGAAAGCTATTGCAATGATAAATCCAGCGTTAATTGGCTCAAGAGTGGTGATCAGAATACACGTTTTCTTTTTCGTACCAAGTTTCAAACGAAAATAGAAAAAATAAAATGAAAATTCCTTTAATAAAGAGTGAATTTTTACTTAATTTGGATAGAATATGTGCATACATATGGTAATTTTTTAACAGGCTTTTTTTTTATTTTTTTATTTTTTTAAAGTAAAAAGCTCAACACAATAAAAGTGGAGCAAACAGACACAGAAAATCAGACTTAAAAGAAGACACAACAACATGAACAATTTTCCTTGTCATCTCCAGCATAGCCATCAACAACAAAAGGGATTCACACCTCTCCACTCGTTAGCACTGGCCGAGGTCATGTTGACAATTTCTCTAACACCTTTGCTTGTGTTTTGGAAAATTCTCCTGTTCCTTTACAGCCAAATGTTCCAAACGATCGCACAGAAGCATCTTAACCGTTGTTTACGATCCTCCTTGCTCCTCGGTTCCTCTGTTCAACTTAGAAAATGTTCCTTCATCGTACTCGGACAAGCCCATTGTCAGCCAAATACTGAAACCCAAGCACTCCACACCTGCCAAGCAAAAGCACAACCCAGAAACAAGTGATATACATGTTCCACATTTTTATTACAAAAAACGCATATAATATCTCTCTGGCTGATAATTCCAAACTGGCTTAGCCTTTCCTTTGTATACACTCTGCCTATCAGGACAAACCAGGCAAACAGCTCCACTCTTAGTAGAACTAAATCTTTCTAAACAGTCCAAGTGAAGCTTTAGCTGGTTACTTTCTCTGGAAGCATTTCCTCCTGCATCACCTGCACAAATAAGTTAGTTGAAAAAATTCCTTGCCTATCATATTTTCACACCACTCTATCCTCCCTGTTATTCACTAATCTCACAGGTCTCAAAGTCTCATGTAATTGAGTAAGAAGTTCTAATTTTCATTGGAAGTTCCGAATCCACTCAAACCCATCCCAAAACCCGCAATCTCCTATAACAGATCCACATTGATTTGAAACAGAGAAAAGCCTCGGGAACCGATCTTTTAGAGAACCACAGTATAGCCAAAGATCCTCCCAAAACTGAGTCCGTCGTCCATCACCAACCTCCAAGGACAAGCCTGTAATCATCTTATCACTTATATGTTGATTCGGAATCTGTAACTGGCATATATCCTTCCATGGGCCTCCTCTAGTAGGTAACACTTGAGTTGATAGTAGGTTATTGGGACTTAGATTATTACAAGAACATGCCACCTTCTTCCATAACATGCACTCTTCCTTTGCAAACCGTCACCACCACTTAAACAATAGGGTTGTGTTGTGAACTATAGCATCTTCAACTCGCAACCCGCCTAGTTTCTTTGGAGCCTGCACCACTTTCCACCTTACAAATGTCATACCATTGCTACCATCTTCCTTACTCCACAAGAATCTTCTCTGCAAGGAGATCAATCTTTTCGCAACAGCTTTCGGCATATTGAATAAGCTCAAATAATACACTGGCAAACTATTTAACATTGATTTAATAAGCACCAGCTTTTTCACTTTATTTAGCACTTTAGCTTTTCACATACTGATTTTCTCCTCCATCTTGTCTATAATAGGCTTTCAGATCTTCACCAGCCTCAGATTAGCTCCTAAAGAGATTCCAAGGTATTTAACTGGAAGTGTGTCCCCTTTACAACCTAACAGGTTACACATACTCCGGACCCACTGCTCATCACAATTAATTGGAATCAAGCTGGACTTATCAAAGTTGATACTCAACCCTGACATCAACTCAAAGCATCGCAGAAGCCTCTTGTAATTCTGAATAGTCTCCTCTTCTGGTGGACAAAATAGAATGGTATCATCCGTAAACTGAAGGTGGGACAATTCTATGCTATCTTTCCAAACAAACAAAGATGATATACGTCTATTTCTCACTGCCTCACCAATCATTCGATGCAGAGCAGATCACCTTGTCTCAGGCCTCTTTCCATTTTGAATGGTTTAGATGGTGAACCGTTTATCAACATCGACATAAATGCAGTTGTGACACACTCCATAACCCATGCTCTCCATTTATTTCCAAACCCCATCTTCTGTAGCACTATGTCCATAAAACTTCACTTAACTCTATCATATGCTTTTTGGAAATCTAGCTTGATTATTGCAGCCTCCTTTTTCCTTGGTTTAAGCCAGTTAACTATTTTCGCACGCGATAAGTTTCCCATCATGTATTTTTTTCCCTTCACAAATGCACTTTGAGTCTCCCCTACTAACGCTGGCATCACTGATCGCATCCTCTTGACTAGCATCTTTGAGATAACCTTATATACAAAGCCCACCATACTAATAGTCGCAAGTCTTTAATCTCCTTCATCCCTGTGAACTTAGGTGCTAGTGCCACCCAAGTGATATTGGAGTCCACCGGTAACTTGGTCGTCTAGAAAAATCTCATCACTACTACTGTGAATTTAGACCCAATCTCATCCCAGCATTTCTTAATGAAATTCAGTTGTACCCGTCACAACCTGGTGCCTTAGATGACTCACAGTCCCACACAGACTCTTTGATCTCCTCAGCCGAAGGCAGCACTTCAAGAGCCACAACATCCTCTTCTTCTATCTTGACCACCAGACCATCTCTGAACCCCACAACAGGAGAGTCTTCCTGACCACTCTTTATTCTAGCTGGATTTCTGACCAGTCTGCCATTGGTTACTAGTGTAGCAATCCTATTGTTCCGCCTTCTTGCTGAAGCTATATTGTGGAAGTATCTTGTATTTTTGTCCATATCCTTCGCGTGCCGAGATTGAGACATCTGTTTCCAATGTATCGCTTTTCTCACATACCATCTCTCGCAACAAGTAACCATCACCTTTCTTCTAGCCTCCATCGTTCCATCATACACCCCATCACTGACCATATCATCAATCCTCTTTATTTTTCCTCAAACTTTGTAATTTTCTTGTCCATCTCACTAAAATTGGCCTTATGCCATCTCCCCAGCGGACCTGTCAGAGCCTTTAATTTCTTTGTGAACTGTAACTCCCCCAAGCTTCTCCATTCCTCGTTGACCATTTTGAGAAATCCATCATGCATATAAGGCTTCGAAATGGCCTCGGGCCTCACCTCAGCTTTCTATCCTCCACTATTATAGGGCAATTATCTGACAAACTCATTGACCCACCTCATAGGCGCGCCTCTGGAAACTCTTCTAGCCATTCCAAGCTAACCAGAGCTCTATCTATGCAAATGTAAGACCGTCCTCTAAACCATGTAAACTTACGGTCAGTAAACGACAAATCCATTAAGTTCATGTCCTGTATCCAAATCTTGAAAGCTTCCGCAGACCTAGACAACCCAGCAGATCCTTTTCGTTCCTCCACATGTACTATTTCATTAATGTTTCCCATAAAGCAGCAAGGAACCTAGCATAATCCAGCTATATAGCTCAACTCCTCCGAAACATGAATTTTCTCATCTCTATTATGTGCACCATAGACCAAGATAAACGCGCAATTGAAGTTACTCTTCAATATTACTCCTTCAACACACAACCATCTCTCTCCCTTATAGCAGTTATACATTTTAAATATCAATTCATCCCATATTATTAACAGACCACCCGATGCACCATCAGAACCTACATATTCCCAGCTGATGAGCGGATAATTTATACGCTTTTTGGCATTGTTTTTAGTATGTTTTTAGTATTATTTAGTTAGTTTTTAGTATATTTTTATTAGTTTTTAGCTAAAATTCACTTTTCTGGACTTTACTATGAGTTTGTGTGTTTTTCTGTGATTTCAGGTATTTTCTGGCTGAAATTGAGGGTCCTGAGCAAAAATCTGATTTAGAGACTGAAAAGGACTGTAGATGCTGTTGGATTCTGACCTCCCTACACTCGAAGTGGATTTTCTGGAGCTACAGAAGCCCAATTGGCGCGCTCTCAACGGCGTTGGAAAGTAAACATCCTAGGCTTTCCAGCAATATATGATAGTCCATACTTTGCCTAAGGATTGATGGCCCAAACCGGCGTGGCAAATCAGCCTCAGAAATTCCAGCGTTTAACGCTGGAACTGGCATAAAACTTGGAGTTAAACGCCCAAACTAGCATGAAAGCTGGCGTTTAATTCCAGAAAAGGTCTCTACACGAAAATGCTTCATTGCTCAACCCAAGCACACACCAAGTGGGCCCGGAAGTGGATTTTTAAGTCATTTACTCATCTCTGTACACCCTAGGCTACTAGTTT
>NC_029777.3:79575084-79576904 GCF_000817695.3 Arachis duranensis
TTTTTGTTGGTTTAGAGTCTTTTAGTTGAGTCTAGTTTCATATTTTAAGTTTGGTGTCAATTGCATGCTTTTACTTTTCTTTTAGTTTTTCGATTTTGCATGTCCTTAGTCTCTTTTTGATCTATAAAAATTCTAAGTTTGGTGTCCTCTTTGTGTTTTTCCCTTAAAAATTTTTCGAAAATTAGTGTTTGATTTTCTAAAAGTTTTAAGTTTTGGTGTCATTTTGTTGTTTTTCTCTTTCCTCTTTTCAAAAATCAAATCTTTTTCATAAAAATTTTTCAATCATATCTTTTTAATTGCTCTTTTCAAAATCTTTTTATTTGACTAATTGATTCAGTTCTCAATTTGCTTTGATCTTATTTTCTTTTTGATTTTCGAATTTTTATCTTAATTTCCTTTTACTTTATTTTATTTTTTTCGTTTAATTCTTCAAAAAAAAAAAACAAAAAAACAAAAAAACAAAATATTTTATCCATTTGAAATCCATATCATTTTCCTTTACCCATTATGGACCTAAGTGGAATTGATCAGTCCAGAAGGACTCTGGGGTCATATGCTAACCCCATTACAGCTGCATATGGGAGTAGCATCTGTACACCTCCCATCAAAGCAAGCAGCTTTGAGCTAAATCCTCAACTCATTATCATAGTGCAGCAAAATTGTCAGTATTTCGGTCTTCCACAGGAAGAGCCTACTGAGTTTCTGGCACAGTTCTTACAAATTGCTGACACAGTACATGATAAAGAGGTGGATCAGGATGTCTACAGACTATTACTGTTTTCATTTGCTGTAAAAGATCAAGCCAAAAGGTGGTTGAATAACCAACCTACAGCAAGCATAAAGACATGGAAACAGTTATCAGACAAATTCCTGAATCACTTTTACCCTCCAAAGAGGATGACACAGCTAAGGCTGGACATCCAAGGCTTTAAACAAGAGGATAATGAATCCCTTTATAATGCCTGGGAGAGGTATAGAGGTATGCTGAGAAAATGCCCCTCTGAAATGTTTTCAGAGTGGGTACAGTTAGACATCTTCTACTATGGGCTTACAGAAAAAGCTCAAATGTCTTTAGACCACTGAGCTGGTGGATCTATCCACATGAGGAAGACAATTGAAGAAGCTCAAGAGCTTATAGACACTGTTGCTAGAAATCAATATTTATACTCTAGCAATGAGTCCTCTCCAAAAAAGGAAGTCATGGCACTAGCCACTGATCCTAATCCTCAAGAACAGATGATTGAACTTAATCAACAATTGCTCCGGATGACAGAACAGTTAGCAGAATTTAAAGAGATGCTCCATGAAACTAAAGTTGCTAACAAGAACATAGAACTGCAGTTGAATCAAGCAAAACAGCAAATATCTAAACAGATAACAGAGGAATGTCAAGCAGTTCAACTGAGGAGTGGGAAGACACTGAATAACACTGCTCAAAGTAGCAAACAGCCAAACAAGGAACAATTGATAGGGGATAACCAAACCACTGTTCAAAATCCCTCTGAGGACAGTAAGAGCCCAGAGAGGAATGTTATTGGCGTTCAAACGCCAGAAAGGGAGGGAAAGCTGGCGTTAAACACCCATTCCCTGCCCAGTTCTGGCGTTCAAACGCCAGAAAAGGGGGAAAGGTTGGCGTTAAATGCCCATTTTCCACCCAATCCTGGCGTTCAGACGCCAAGGGAGGATCAGACACCTGAGAGTGCTGACAGTAATCCCTCTAACAAGGCTTCTTCAACCACTTCTGTAAGGAATAAACCTGCAGCATCTAAGGTTGAAGAATATAAAGCCAAGATGCCTTATCCTCAAAAATTCCGCCAAGC
>NC_029777.3:79577088-79578103 GCF_000817695.3 Arachis duranensis
TTTCTCACTGAAGAATGCAGTGCAGTCATTCTAAAAAGCTTACCAGAAAAGCTTCAAGATCCAGGAAGCTTTATGATACCATGCACATTAGAAGGTGCTTGCACTAAGACAGCCCTGTGTGACCTTGGAGCAAGCATCAATCTAATACCTGCATCCACTATCAGAAAGCTTGGGTTGATTGGAGAAGTCAAACCAACCCGGATATGCCTCCAATTTGCTTATGGCTCCATTAAATATCCATCAGGCATAATAGAGGATATGATTGTCAAGGTTGGGCCATTCGCCTTTCCAACTGACTTTGTAGTGCTGGAAATGGAGGAGCACAAGAGTGCAACTCTCATTCTAGGATGACCTTTCCTAGCAACTGGACGAACTCTCATTGATGTACAAAAAGGGGAAGTGACCCTGAGAGTCATTGACGATGAGTTCAAGTTGAATGCTGTCAAAGCTATGCAGCATCCAGACACATCAAATGACTGCATGAGCACTGACATTATTGACTCACACCAAATGACTGCATGGGCGCTGACATTATTGACTCTCTGGTAGAAGAGATCAATATGACTGAAAGCCTAGAATCAGAGCTTGAGGACATCTTCAAAGATGCTCAACCTGATTAAGAAGAATCAGTGGAAACAAAGGAATTTTCGAAAATTCCTCAGGAGGAGGATAAGCCTCCCAAACCTGAACTCAAACCACTACCATCATCCCTGAAGTATGCATTTCTGGGAGAAAGTGACACTTTTCCAGTGATTATAAGCTCTACTTTAAATCCACAGGAAGAGGAAGCACTGATTCAAGTGCTAAGGACACACAAGACAGCTCTTGGGTGGTCCATAAGTGATCTTAAGGGCATTAGCCCAGCTAGATGCATGCACAAGATCCTGTTGGAGGATAATGCCAAACCAGTGGTCCAACCACAAAGGAGGCTAAATCCAGCCATGAAGGAGATGGTGCAGAAAGAGGTCACTAAATTACTAGAGGCTGGGATTATTTATCCTATTTCTGATAGCCC
>NC_029777.3:79580195-79580817 GCF_000817695.3 Arachis duranensis
TTAATGGACAGAGAATCAAGCATTATCTTGAAGGCAATTTTAAGCAGGAATGCTCAAAAATGAGACTTGAGTGATTCTCAGTAAAGGTCCAGCTAAAGACAGTAAAGAAGCGCTTGCTGGGAGGCAACCCAGTCATTAGCAGGTTATGTGTTTTGATTTTACAAAGGCAAGTATCAAAAATGAAGGAATTCACAGAGTTACAGAAGGATTCAGCTCAAAAAGCAGAGAAAAAGAGCTTACTGGTGAAAAAATGCCAGTAAGGGGCATTTTGGGCGTTAAACGCCAGAATGGGCACCATTCTGGGCGTTTAACGCCAGGTGTGCAGCATCCTGGGTGTTTAGCAAAATGCCCAGTGATAAAGGGATTTCTGGCGTTTAACGCCAGCCAGGGTACCTGGCTGGGCATTAAACGCCCAAATTGGGCAACAAATGGGCGTTAAACGCCAGAATGGGTGCCATTCTGGGCGTTTAACGCCAGAAAGGTGGGGGGACCACGATTTTGTTTTCAAATCAAATTTTTTTCAAACTTTCCTTTTCTTACCCATACTTTTCTACATAAATGCATCTCAACCTTTCATCATTCACTTTCAAATTTTCAAAAATCTAAATTCATTCTTCAAATC
>NC_029777.3:79580981-79582498 GCF_000817695.3 Arachis duranensis
TACACGTTTGGCCCCCTAATTCCCCCACACCATTCGAATTTGCTCTTCTCTTCTCTCTCTTCTTTCCTTTCTTTTGCTTGACGACAAGCAAACCTCTAAGTTTGGTGTACTTTTCCGTGATCACTAAGCCAAGATTCATCAAGATCATGGCTCCTAAGCGAAAACAAACCAATTTAAGAGGAAAGAAAGAGAATAATCCAAAGAATCTTTGGAATCAAGAGAAGTTCTTAACCAAAGAACATGAAAACCATTATCACAAATAATGGGTCTGAGGTCAGTGATCCCGGAAGTTAAATTTGATCTGAAAGAAGATGAATATCCGGGGATCCAAGAGCAAATTCGAAACAGAGGATGGGAAGTTCTAACCAATCCTGAGATAAAGGTTGGAAGGAATATGGTTCAGGAATTCTACTCAAATCTGTGGCTAACAGATAAGCAGAGAATGACTGGAACTGCTTACCATACCTACAGAACCATGGTCAGAGGGAAAGTTATGTACTTCCATCTGGACAAAATAAGAGAAATCTTTAAATTGCCTCAACTGCAAGATGATCCTGAATCCTTTAATAGGAGAATGGTGAGAGCAGATAAAGGGTTGGATCAAGTTCTAGAGGACATATGCCTCCCTGGAACTAAGTGGATAACCAATTCTAAAGGTGTCCCAAACCAACTCAAGAGGGGAGACCTCAAACCAATTGCAAGAGGTTGGCTAGACTTTATTGGGCGTTCCATACTGCCCACTAGCAACCGTTCTGAGGTCACTATCAAGAGAGCAGTGATGATTCATTGCATTATGCTTGGAAAAGAAGTGGAGGTTCATCATGTGATTGCTTGTGAGATCTACACAATTGCAAATAAAAATTCCACTGAAGCCAAATTGGCTTACCCAAGCTTGATCTCCTTGCTCTGTAAAGAAGCTGGGGTAAAAATGGGAGTAGATGAATTCATACCCATTGAACATCCAATCACCAAGAAGTCAATGGAAGGACAAATGCAAGACAACTCTATCAAAAGGAGGGCGCAGGAGTTTCTCCCTGAATTTCCTAAAATTGACTACTGGACCAGCCTAGAAGCATCTATCATCAAGTTACAAGAAACTATGGAGCAATTGAAGGAAGAACAGCAGAATCAGAACTGCATGCTCTGCAAATTGCTGAAGGAACAAGAGAAGCAGGGGCGTGAACTTCAAGAGTTGAAATGCCAAAAGTTCTCCCCTCAATTTGAGGGAGCATCCACTTCTCAAAATCAAGGTTGTTGAGTCCTAACTCTGTGAAAACCTCTATCATTAGGAGCCTATTTAAAAATTTTTTTGTTTTCTATTTTTATTTTCTAATCTAATCTTATATCTATTTTTGAGTCTTGTCCTTAATTCATAATTAATAAAATTTAAAATTCATGTCCTAAAGCTATGAATGTCCTATGAATCCATCACCTCTCTTAAATGAAAAATGCTTTAATCACAAAAGAACAAGAAGTACAGGATTTCGAATTCATCTTTGAAACTAGTTGAATTAGTT
>NC_029777.3:79583992-79587339 GCF_000817695.3 Arachis duranensis
GACAGGGTGCGTTGAACATTTCCACTGAGAGTATGGGAGGTAGCCATTGACAACGGTGAAACCCTTGCATACAGCTTGCCATGGAAGGAGCCTTGCGTGCTTGAAGAAGAAGACAGTAGGAAAGCAGAGATTCAGAAGATGGAGCATCTCCAAAACCTCAACCTATTCTCTATCACTGCAAAACAAGTACTTATTTCATGTTCTTTTACTTTTCACAATCGATCCGGATAATTTCTGATATCCTGACTAACATTTACAAGATAACCATAGCTTGCTTCAAGCCGACAATCTCCGTGGGATCGACCCTTACTCACGTAAGGTATTACTTGGACGACCCAGTGCACTTGCTGGTTAGTTGTGCGGAATTGCAAAAGTGTGATTGCAATTTCGTGCACCACCTGACAACCACCTCCGTTCTACAAGCAAGAGCTATAGTGTGTATCTCTTGGATTCCTGATGCACGACGCATGGTTGCCCTCGCCTTACAACCGAGCCTTCCATTCCGTGAGATCAGAGTCTTCGTGGTATAAGCTAGAACCCATTGGTAGCATTCTTGAGAATCCGGAAAGTCTAAACCTTGTTTGTGATATTCCGAGTAGGATTCAGGGATTGAATGACTGTGACGAGCTTCAAACTCGTGAGTGTGGGGCGTAGTGACAGACGCAAAAGGATCAATGGATCCTATTCTGACATGATCGAGAACCGACAACTGATTAGCCATGCGGGACATCGTAGAGGACCATTTTCACTGAGAGGATGGAAAGTAGCCATTGACAATGGTGACACCCTACATACAGCTTGCCATGGAAAGGAGTAAGAATGACTGTATGAAGCAGTAGGAAAGCAGAGATTCAGAAGGGATACAGCATCTTCATGCACTTATCTGAAATTCCCACCAATGAATTATATAAGTATTTCTATCTTTATTTTATGCTTTATTTATTTTTCTATTCGAAAACCATTATAACCATTTGAATCCGCCTGACTGAGATCTACAAGATGACCTTAGCTTGCTTCATACCAACAATCTCTGTAGGATCGACCCTTACTCACGTAAGGTTTATTTCTTGGACGACCCAGTACACTTGCTGGTTAGTGATGCGAAGTTGTGAAGAAAGTGCTGAGATTATAGACGCGCATACCAAGTTGAATGCCATTGTTAGAGATCACAATTTCGTGCACCAATAAGCCAAGCAAGATGGAATTGGAGGCACCAAAGTTGGAACTAAAGATTCTACCCCCAAGTTTGAAATATGCTTACTTTGGTGATAACAACACATACCCAGTAATCATTAACTCAAACCTGAATGAGGAACAAGAAGAGGAGTTAATCCAAGTGCTGAAACAACATAAGGATGCTATAGGTTGGACACTTGTGGATCTAAAGGGAATCAGTCCTTTAATATGTATGCACAAGATCCTACTTGAGGAAGGTGCAAAACCCTTAGGACAACAATAGAGAAAGCTGAACCCAACAATGAATGAAGTAGCCCAAAAGGAGGTGTTAAAACTATGGCAAGCCGAGGTGATTTACCCTATCTCAGACAGCCCTTGGGTAAGCATTGTGCAAGTAGTCCCCAAGAAAGGAGGGATCACTGTTGTGCCAAAAAAGAAGAATAAACTAATACCCATAAGAACAGTGACTGGCTGGCGCATGTGCATTGATTATAGGAAGCTTAATGAAGCCACTCGAAAGGACCACTTTCCCCTACCTTTCATGGACCAGATGCTTGAAAGACTTGCAGGACATGAATATTACTGCTTCCTGGACGGCTACTCTGGCTACAACCAAATAGTCGTAGACCAAAAGGATCAGGAGAAAACATCTTTTACTTGTCCCTTGGAGTCTTTGCTTATAGGAGAATGCCCTTTGGATTGTGCAATGCACCTGCAACATTCCAAAGGTGCATGCTCTCCATCTTTTCAGACATGATTGAGAAGTTCATAGAAGTGTTTATAGATGACTTCTTTGTGTTTGGGAATTCATATTCTGATTGCCAACATCATCTTGCCATGGTGCTAAAAAGATGCCAAGAAACCAACCTGGTTTTAAACTAGAAAAAGTGTCATTTCACGGTAACTAGAGGGGTGGTTCTTGCTCACAAAATCTCTAAAAAGGGCATAGAAGTGGACAAGGCAAAGGTGGAAGTAATTGAGAAGTTGCCTCCACCTTACAAGGCCAAGGCAATTAGAAGCTTTTTGGGACATACTGGGTTTTATAGGAGGTTTATAAAAGATTTTTCAAAGATTGCAAAACCCCTTAGCAACCTACTTGTCTCAAATACCCCCTTTGTTTTTGATAGAGAGTGTATGTTAGCCTTTGATGAACTTAAAAATAGACTTTCCTTTGCACCTATTATAGCACCACCTAGCTGGGATTTACCCTTTGAATTGATGTGTGATGCATCTGATTTCGCTGTTGGTGCTGTTCTAGGACAAAGGAAAGACAAGCCAGTGCATGTTATCTACTATGCTAGCAAAGTCCTCAATGAGAATCAAAGGAACTACATCACTACAGAGAAGGAACTCTTAGCCATAGTCTTTGATTTTGATAAGTTTCGATCATATTTTATTGGCTCAAAAGTTACTATTTTCACTGATCATGCAGCCCTCAAATATCTATTGACCAAGAAAGAATCCAAGCCTAGGTTGATAAGGTGGGTCTTGCTACTTCAAGAATTTAACATAGAGATAAAAGATAGAAGTGGGGCAGAGAACAAGGTGGCTGACCACCTCTCAAGAATTCCACACAAAGAAGATGAAGCACAACTTGAAGTGAATGAAAGCTTCCCTGATGAGCAGTTGATGATGATTCAAGAAAGCCCTTGGTTTGTTGACATAGCCAACTTCAAGGCTATTGGGGAGTTGCCCACCAACATCAACAGACACATGAGGAGGAAGCTACTTAATGATGTTAAACACTACATTTGGGATGAGCCGTACTTGTTCAAAAACGGTGTTGATGGAATCTTGAGGAGATATATTTCATAAGAAGAAGGGCAAAAGGTGTTGTGGCAATGCCATGGATCTGCATATGGAGGCCATTTTAGTGGAGAAAGAATAACAGCAAAGGTGCTTCAATGTGGATTCTTTTGCCCAACAGTATTCAAAGATGCTAAGGAATTAGTGTCAAGGTGCAATGAATGCCAAAGAGCTGGCAACCTACCCAAGAAAAATGAGATGCCACAGCAGTTTATCCTAGAACTTGAGTTGTTTGATGTATGGGGAATTGACTTCATGGGTCATTTCCCTACCTCATACTCAAACAAGTACATTCTAGTGGCAGTGGACTATGTATCTAAGGGGATGGAGGCCATTGCAGCACCAACAAATGATAACAAGGTAGT
>NC_029777.3:79587392-79589036 GCF_000817695.3 Arachis duranensis
TTTATAGTAGTTGGTCGTGATCTTCCCTGGATAAGATATTCTTATCTTATCTTATCTTTTGGGAGTTTTATCTCTATCTTTGTGGAACCGCCTTTCCTAGGCCTTTTCGGCCTTTTAGGTTTTGGGCTGCGTTCCTTTTGATGGGCCTTCTTAGCTTTTATTGTCCGAGGTCCGACCTCAGGCGTGGGCCTTGGGACGAGGTCGGACCTTTCATGGATTTTGCCGAGTTTAGAGGAGCCCGGTCAGGGTATGAACAGTGCCCCTGCCCGAGTTCGTCCTTTTTTGGGAGGTCGAGCTCGGGCATAGTAGTTTTTCAAAATTCAAAAATGGCCGTTCCAGCATTTATTGCATTTTACCGTTTCTCCTCGATTTCCGTTCGGGCTCTGTGAAGGCATTATTTATTTGCCCCTTTCCTCATTTTCTTCATTTATTCTGTTCCCTTTCTATTTTCTGAGTTTTTGCCACCTCTCCTTCGAGCGCCGCTCCTTCTTTGTTCTTCTTCTCCGATTCTTTCTGTGGGTTTTTCCGGGGTTTCCTCTGCGCCGCCGTTTTCGTTCTCCTTGCATCGGAGCTCGTCGTCTTCTTCCTCGTTCCGTTCTCCTTGCTTCGGAGCTCGCGTCCTCGTTTCCTTCTTTCCAGGTTTGTTCCCATCTCTTTTCTTGTGCACATATGCTTCTGTTTCTTTTTCTCTATGCCTTGGTTGCCCCGAAAAGAGGCGCCGCCATTGCTTTGTTTGTTTGTATGTGGGGGGGGCTCTTTTCTCTTGGTATTTTGTTCCGGGTTGCTGCATTTTCATCTCAAAGATTGTTGTTTCTTGTTTTGCTGAATGGGTTTTCGCTGTCTGCTTTTATGTGATTTTTGCTTGCTGTTGTATTCTTCTTTGTAGGCAAGAATTTTATGTCTCGAAAGGTTCTTCAAGCGATGTCGACCAAGATTCCGAGTGGTCTTGGTTGGGTAGATCCTGTTCCTCTAAGAGTCCCTTCTGTGGTAGATTCTGAGTATTTAGCTAGGTTCCGTAGGCAGTGTAGCATATGTTAGGATAGAGAGTCTGAGAGGGATTATGAATTAGTAGCCCCGGATTCCGAGGAGAGAGTGTGCTTCCCGCCTTTAGATAGTTCCGAGAAGCTTTTCTTTTATGCTTATGATTGTTTTTTCTCTAAGCTGAGTGTCCGACTTCCCTTTACCGATCTGGAGTCCGAGGTGTTGTGGTCTTGTAACCTTGCCCCTACGCAGCTCCATCCAAATTCTTGGGCATTTTTAAAGCTGTTTCAACTTTTGGGTCAGTTTTTGGGCGTTGCTCCCTCTATTTCTCTTTTTTCTTACTTGTTTGTGTTGACGAAGCCGGGTTCGGGTGGAGGGAAGGTATCTTGGGTCTCTTTTAGGACTAACCAGGGGAGGAAGTTTTGTACCCTGTATGATGAGTCTTTTCACGATTTTAAGAACTTTTATTTCAAGGTCCGGGCTACTGGGGACGTCCGACCTTTCCTTTGTGTTTTGCTTTATTTTTGGTGGAATTTCTGTTGTGGTAATCCCTTTTATTTCTTGCAAAGATGTCTTCTCAGGCGGATTCCATGAAATTTCTTCGTCGGACGAAGAAGTCGGTGGCTGCTCGAAATCTCGAGGCCGGGGATGCTTCTGTCCGAT
>NC_029777.3:79592490-79593213 GCF_000817695.3 Arachis duranensis
GTAGTTGTGCCTGTGTTTGGTCCAGGTATTTTTTCATGGTTGGGTCTTTGGCCTGGTAGCTTCCATTTACTTGTGATGTGACGACTTGGGAGTCGCTGAAAATCGTGATTCTCTGGGCCCCGACCTCTTTGGCTAGTTTTAGACCTGCTAGTAGGGCCTCGTATTCGGCTTGGTTGTTCGAAGCTTGGAACTCGAATTTTAGGGATAGTTCTATCCGTGTTCCTTGGTCGCTTTCGAGTATAACCCCGGCTCCGCTTCCTGTTTTGTTTGAGGACCCGTCGACATACAGGTTCCATGAGAGCGGGGTTCCAGGGGTCTCAGTGTATTCTGCGATGAAGTCGGCTAGGTACTGAGATTTTATGGCAGTCCGGGCTTCATAGTGGAGGTCGAACTCGGACAGTTCCACCGCCCATTGTAGTATTCGTCCTGCCAGGTCCGTTTTTTGTAGGATGCGTCTCATGGGTTGATTTGTCCGGACTTTGATGGTGTGGGCTTGAAAGTAGGGACGGAGCCTCCGAGCTGTGAACACTAGGGCGTAGGCGAATTTTTCTATTTTCTGATAGTTTAATTCGGCCCCTTGTAGTGCCTTGCTTACAAAGTATGTAGGGTGTTGTCCTTGGTCATTTTCTCGTATTAACGCTGAAGCGACTGCTCGATTTCCAACCGAGAGGTATAGTACGAGTTCCTCTCCTTTTAGAGGTCGGGTTAGGATTGGTGGCTGCC
>NC_029777.3:79595845-79600295 GCF_000817695.3 Arachis duranensis
GATGAACCGTCAGTTGTCCATACTCGAACAATCCCCGGCAACGGCGCCAAAAACTTGGTAGACGAAATTGTGATCATCAACAATGGCTCCAAAGACTTGGTGCTCTCAAACATAAATCACACTTTGTCACAATTCCGCACAACTAACCAGCAAGTGTACTGAGTCGTCCTCTCAGTGAAAATGGTCCAAATGCTCTGTCACAGCACGACTAATCATTTGTCGGTTCTCGATCATGTTGGAATAGAATCCCTTGATTCTTTTGCGTTTATCATCACGCCCAGCAATCGCGAGTTTGAAGCTCGTCATAGTCATTCAATCCAGGAATCCTACTTGGAATACTGTTCCGAGGGTTACCTGAAACGTGCAGCTCGGTCGTCTTTTAGAGAGGCCCGAGGTGGGGGAATTGATGACCCGAGCTTGATATGCTGAGTGGTTGGTGGTTGTACCTGCAATGACACTCCGATGCTTAAGTTAGCATGGGTCCAAGCAGATATTGAGTAGAATTAGAGTATGAGTTATACCTGGGTGTTCCAGTGTATTTATAGTAGCTGGCCGTGATCTTCCCTGGATAAGATATTCTTATCTTATCTTATCTTTTGGGAGTTTTATCTCTATCTTTGCGGAACCGCCTTCCCTAGGCCTTTTCGGCCTTTAGGTTTTGGGCTTCGTTCCTTTTGATGGGCCTTCTTAGCTTTGTTGTCCGAGGTCCGACCTCAGGCGTGGGCCTTGGGACGAGGTCGGACCTTTCATGGATTTTGCCGAGTTTAGAGGAGCCCGGTCAGGGTATGAACAGTAGTCATGAACTTCTTTCGGAGGAATATCTTCAGTCGATTTTGAGTCCAGTTCCAATATTTGAACGCTAGTAATTCTTCAATTTCTTTTCTTTTCTTTGTTTTCTTTTTCTGAGAATGCAAATTGATGAACACACTTACTGATGATGAATGATTAGGATGGAAGCTAGCTAAAAAGCTAAGTCTGGTGTGGCCACCAACCCACTTAATCTAGGCTTACAAACCTTTGAATGAATTAATTTTGAGAGTAAGCCCAGAGATTAAGTTTGGTGTGGCCACCACCATATGATGTCCACATAGCGAGCCCAACATGTTCTTAATCTGAATGCATTAAGTAAATTGGCTTTGCATACAAGGTCCCTTTAATGTGTTCGAAAGGAGTTAAAGAATGTGAAAGAAATGAATTTATCTCACCTTTATGAACACATTAAATACCCAATGATAAAACCAATTTTTTAGATGCAAGGAAATTAAGTTTGGTGTCTGATGAGTGGATATTTTATACGCTTTTTGGGGGTAATTTCATGTAGATTTTAGTATGTTTTAGTTAGTTTTGGTAGATTTTATTAGTTTTTAGGCAAAAATCATATTTCTGGACTTTACTATGAGTTTGTGTGTTTTTCTGTGATTTCAGGTATTTTCTGGCTGAAATTGAGTGAGCTGAGCAAAAATCTTATGCAGGCTGAAAAAGGACTGCTAATGCTGTTGGATTCTGACCTCTCTGCACTCGGAATGGAAGTTTTGGAGCTACAGGAGTCCAATTGGCGCGCTCTCAATTGGGTTGGAAAGTAGACATCCAGGGCTTTCCAGCAATATTTAATAGTCCATATTTTTCGCGAAAATAGATGACGTAAACTGGCGTTCAACGCCAGTTCCATGTTGTAGTATGGCGTTCAGCGCCAGAAACAGGTTACAACCTGGCGTTCAACTCCAAAAACAGCCCAGGCACGTGAGAAGCTTAAGTCTCAGCACTAGAACACACCAAGTGGGCCCTAGAAGTAAATTTCTGCACTATCCATCTTAGTTTACTCATTTTCTGTAAACCTAGGTTACTAGCTTAGTATTTAAACAACTTTTAGAGACTTATTTTGTATCTCATGACATTTTCAGATCTGAATTATATACTCTTTGACGGCATGAGTCTCTAAACTCTATTGTTGGGGGTGAGGAGCTCTGCAGCGTCTCGATGAATTAATGCAATTATTCTGTTTTCCATTCAAACATGCTTGTTCCTATCTAATATGTTCATTCGCGCTTCACTATGAAGAAGGTGATGATCCGTGACACTCATCACCTTCCTCAATCCACGAACGTGTGCCTGACAACCACCTCCATTTTACATTAGATTGAATGAGTATCTCTTAGATTTCTCAATCAGAATCTTCGTGGTATAAGCTAGAATTGATGGCGGCATTCATGAGAATCCGGAAAGTCTAAACCATGTATGTGGTATTCCAAGTAGGATTCAAGGATTGAATGGTTGTGATGAGCTTCAAACTCACGATTGTTGGGCGTGATGACATACGCAAAAGAATCAATGGATTCTATTCCGACATGATTGAGAACCATCAGATGATTAGCAGTGCTGTGACAGATCATTTAGACCATTTTCACTGAGAGGATGGGAAGTAGCCATTGACAACGGTGACGCCCTACATACAGCTTGCCATGGAAGGAACTTTGCACTTTTGAAAGTGAGGAAGCATTATGTTACACGAATTCAGAAGACAAAGCATCTCCAAAACTCCAACATATTCTCCATTATTGAGTAACAATTACTTATTTTAATCACTTTCACTTTTTACAATTGAGGCTAAAGAACCCTATTGGTATCCTGACTAAGAATAATAAGATAACCATAGCTTGCTTCAAGCCAACAATCTCCGTGGGATTCGTCCCTTACTCATGTAAGGTATTACTTGGACGACCCAGTGCACTTGCTAGTTAGTTGTGCAGATTGCAAAAGTGTGATTGCAATTTTGTGCACCAAGTTTTTGGCGCCGTTGTCGGGGATTGTTCGAGTTTGGACAACTAAAGGTTTATTTTGTTGCTTAGATTAGGAATAATATATTTTTGATGCTATAGAGTCATTAAATCTAAGTCCTTTATTTTTTTTTCAAAAATTTTTCAAAAATATTATTTTTTCCTTATTAATTTTTAATTTTTATGTGAGTTTAGTTTTATATTTTATGTTTGATGTCAATTGCATAATTTATATCTTCCTTTAAATTTTCGAATTGCATGTTCTTTATTTTTCCTTGATCTTCAAATTGTTCTTGTCAAATTTTTTTGTTTGATCTTTAGTTTTTCCTATTTTTGTGTATTTTTCGTGTTTTCCTTGTGCTTTTTCAAAATTTTAGTTTTCAAAAATATATTTTTTATATACAATATTAAAACACGTTACATTTATAGCTCAGTTGGCTAGAGCGTTGGCTTATGTTCTTGGCAATTGGGTATCTTCTTTTTAAAATCTTTTTCAAAAATAATTTTTCTTTGATTGAATCTTGTGCCAAACTTTAAGTTTGGTATTTTCTTGTTAATTTTCTTTAATTTTCGAAAATTTATTTTGGTGTTCTAAAAATTTTAAGTTTGGTGTTCTTTCTTTTGTTCTTGTTGTTCTTGTGAATCTTCAAGGTGTTCTTGAGTCTTCCTTGTGTTTTGATCTAAAAATTTTTATGTTTGGTGTTCCTTGGTGCTTTCCCTCCAAAATTTTCGAAAACAAGGAGCATTAGATCTAAAAATTTTTAAGTCTTGTATCTTCTGTGTGTTTTTCTCTTTCATCATAAAATCCAAAATTCAAAAAAAATATCTTTTCTAACAAATTTTAAGCCATCTTTTCGAATTTTTTTTTTAAAATTTAGATTTCAATTTCAAAAAATATCCTAACCACTTTCTCTCTCCTCACTTTTTTTTGAAAATCTTCATAAAATATTTTTAAATTTTTATTTTATTCTTATTCTCATTTTTATTTATTTTTATTTTCATTGTCGTCTTTATTTTATCTTTTTTTATTATTATTATTTCGAAATTTTTATATATAATAAAATAAATAAAATAAATTCACATAATCTCCCTTTCTCCATTATGGACTTAAGTGGAAATGAACAGCCTAGAAGGACTCTGGGGTCATATGCTAACCCCACTACTGCTTCATACGGGAGTATTATCTGTATACCCTCCATTGGAGTCAGTAGTTTTAAATTGAATCTTCAGCTCATTATCATGGTGCAGCAAAGTTATCAGTATTCCGGTCTTTCACAAGAAGAACCTACAGAGTTTCTGGCATAATTTTTACAAATTGCTGACACAGTACATGATAAGAAAGTAGATCAGGATGTCTACAGATTATTACTGTTTCCATTTGCTGTAAAGGACCAAGCTAAGAGGTGGTTAAAGACATGGAAACATCTGTCAGAAAAATTCCTGAATCACTATTTTCCTCCAAAACGGATGACACAGCTAAGGCTGAGCATCCAAGGCTTCAAACAAGAAGATAATGAATCCCTTTATGATGCCTGGGAGAGATACAGAGAGATGCTAAGAAAATGCCCCTCTAAAATATTTTCAGAGTGGGTGCAGTTAGACATCTTCTACTATGGGCTTACAGAAAGAGCTTAGATTTCTCTAGACCACTCAGCTGGTGGATCTATACACATGAG
>NC_029777.3:79600376-79601088 GCF_000817695.3 Arachis duranensis
ATTATTGTGGCACCAGTTGAATTCACAACTCCGTTCAACTAACCAGCAAGTGTACTGGGTCGTCCAAGTAATAAACCTTACGTGAGTAAGGGTCGATCCCACAGAGATTGTTGGTATGAAGAGAGCTATGGTCACCTTGTAAATCTCAGTTAGGCAGATTAAATTAGTTCATGGGTTTTCGTAAATAGAAATAAGAGAATAGATTATAAAAGGGATAGAATACTTATGCAGATTCATTGGTGGGAATTTCAGATAAGCATATGGAGATATTGTATGGCTCAAGGACACCTGCTCTCCCACTGCTTCAACTCAATCCTTCTTACTCCTTTCCATGGCAAGCTGTGTATAGGGGTTCACCATCAGCGGTGGCTACTTTCAATCCTCTCGGGAAAATGATCCTCTGCGGCTGTCACTCGCATGGCTAATCGTCTGGAGGCATCACCCATGGTTGATGGTTACATCCCATCCTCACAGTGAAAACTACGCTCACGCACTCTGTCACAGCACGGCTAATCACTGGTTGGTTCCCGCTCCTACTGGAATAGAATCCCTTGATTCTTTTGCGTCTGTCACTAACGCCCAGCACTTGCGAGTTTGAAGCATGTCACTGTCATTCATTACCGGAATCCTACTCGGAATACCACAGACAAGGTAAGACTTTCCGGATCCTCATAAATGCCACCATCTATCTAGCTTATACCACGAAGATTCT
>NC_029777.3:79602411-79604767 GCF_000817695.3 Arachis duranensis
CGCAAGCTTCCTTTTTCACTGCTTTTTCTTGCTTCAAGAATCAATTTCATGATTTTTCAGATCATCAATAAAATTTTTCCTTGTTCATCATTCTTTCAAGAGCCAACAGTTTTAACATTCATAAACAACAAGATCAAAAATATGCACTGTTCAAGCATTCATTTAGAAAACAAAAAGTATTGCCACCACATCAATATAATTAAATTAAATTCAAGGATAAATTCGAAATTCATGTACTTCTTGTTATTTTGAATTAAAACATTTTTCATTTAAGAGAGGTGAAAGACTAATGGAATTTATTCATAGCTTTAAGGCATGGTTACATACTAATGATCATGAAGTAGAGACATAAAACATAAATAAACATAACATTAAAAACCGAAAACAGAAAGAAATAAAGAACAAGGAATGAATCCACCTTTTAGTGGCGTCTTCTTCTTGAAGGTCCAACAATGTCCTTCAGCTCTTCTATGTCCCTTCCTTGCCTTTGTTGCTCCTCCCTCATTGCTCTTTGATCTTCTCCTATTTCTTGGAGAATGATGGAGTGCTCATGATGTTCCACCCTTAATTGTTCCACATTATGGCTCAAATCTTCTAAGGAGGTATTGAGTTGCTCCCAATAGTTGTTGGGAGGAAAGTGCATTCCTTGAGGCATCTCAGGTATTTGTTGATGATGAGCTTCCTCATGCACTTCTTGAGGGCCGTGAGGAGCTTCTCTTGCTTGCTCCATCCTTTTCTTGGTGATGGGCTTGTCTTCTTCAATGGGGGTATCTCCTTCTATGATGACTCTCTTCTTGCATCATGGGCAAGTGAAACGCCAACCTCACATTTTCCGGACTAAAATCTAAGTATTTTCCCCGAACCATTGTGAGATAGTTCTTTGGATTCGGGTTCATACTTTGATCATGGTTCCTAGTGATCCATGCATTGGCATAGAACTCTTGAACCATCAATATTCCGACTTGTTGCATGGGGTTGGTTATGACTTCCCAACCTCTTCTTTGGATTTCATGTCGGATTTTCGGATACTCATTCTTTTTGAGCTTGAAAGGGACCTCGGGGATCACCCTCTTCTTTGCCACAACATCATAGAAGTGGTCTTGATGGCTCTTGGAGATGAATCTCTCCTTCTTTCATGACTCGGAGGTGGAAGTTTTTGTCTTCCCTTTCCCTTTTCTAGAGGATACTCCGGCCTTAGGTGCCATTGATGGTAATGGAAAAACAAAAAAGCTTATGCTTTTACCACATCAAACTTAAAATTTTGCTCGCCCTCAAGCAAGAAAGAAAAGAAGAGTAGAAGAAGAAGAAGAGAATATGGGAGAGAGGGGGAGAAGTAGGTTCGGCTATGTGGGAGAAGAAGGGGTTGTGTGGTGTGAAAAATGAAGTAGAAGGGAAGGGTATTTATAGGGAGAGGGAGGGTGGGTATTCGGTAATTTGGGGTGGGAATGGGTGGGAAAGTGAATTTGAATTTTATGAAGGTAGGTGGGGTTTATGGGGAAGAGTGGGTTGATGTGAATGGTGAATGGGGTAATTGGGAAGAGGAATTGAGGTGATTGGTGAAGGTTTTTGGGAAGTGTGATATGGATTAAAAGAAAAGGTGGGAATATGGTAGGTGGGGATCCTGTGGGGTCCACAGATTCTGTGGTGATCCTGTGGGGTCCACAGATCCTGAGGTGAAAAGAAATACCATTCCTTCACCATATAGGCATGTAAATTGCCTTCGTGCATCATTCTGGCGTTCAAACGCCCATTGGTGCACGTTCTGGGCGTTCAACGCCCATGTAATGCATGTTTCTGGCGTTGAACGCCAGTTTCATGCTTGTTACTAGCGTTCAGCGCCAGCTTTTCTTCTCTAGGTACATTCCTGTCGTTCAGCGCCAGAATGTTGCTTATTTCTGGCGTTCAGCGCCAGAATGGTGCTCTATTCTGGCGTTGAACGCCAGCCAGATGCATCTTACTGGCGTTGAACGCCAGTCTGCGCTACCTCCAGGGTGAAAAATTTTTTTCTTCTGTTTTTGACTCTGTTTTTAATTTTTTTGATTTTTTTCGTGCCTCGTCATGATCATGTACCTAATAAAACACAAAATAACAATAAAATAAAAATTAGATAATTAAAATTGGGTTGCCTCCCAACAAGAAGCTTCTTTAATGTCAATAGCTTGACAGTGGCTCTCATGGAGCCACAAGGTGATCAGGTCAATGTTAGTGTGGTCCCAACACCAAACTTAAGGTTTGACTGTGTGGGCTCTTCTTGACCTTGAACTGAGAGAAGCTCTTCATGCTTACTCTCTTTTGTCACAGAGGGATGGCCATGTGCCTTAAACACAAGGTAGTCCCCATTCAATTGAAGGACTAA
>NC_029777.3:79606107-79606319 GCF_000817695.3 Arachis duranensis
GGAAACTCCTTCTTGCTTGAGGGATGTCCCAGGAGGTCTTCCTCACTAGGATTTTCGTCCTCCTCCTCCCTTGTGCATTCGGCCACATTGACTAAATCAATGGCCTTGCACTCTCCTTTTGGATTCTCTTTTGTATTGCTTGGGAGAATACTAGGAGGAGTTTCAATAACTTTCTTACTCAGCTGGCCCACTTGTGCCTCCAAATTTCTAAT
>NC_029777.3:79610152-79612351 GCF_000817695.3 Arachis duranensis
GTTTTTCTGGCGTTTAACTCCAGACAGCAGCATGTACTTGGCGTTCAACGCCAAGTTACGTCGTCAATCTCCGAATAAAGTATGGACTATTATATATTGCTGGAAAGCCCTGGATGTCTACTTTCCAACGCCGTTGAGAGCGTGCCAATTGGAGTTTTGTAGCTCCAGAAAATCCATTTCGAGTGCAGGGAGGTCAGATTCCAACAGCATCAGCAGTCCTTTTGTCAGCCTTTTTCAGAGTTTTGCTCAAGTCCCTCAATTTCAGCCAGAAATTACCTGAAATCACAGAAAAACACACAAACTCATAGTAAAGTCCAGAAATGTGAATTTAACATAAAAACTAATGAAAACATCCCTAAAAGTAGCTCAAACTTACTAAAAACTACCTGAAAACAATGCCAAAAAGCGTATAAATTATCCGCTCATCATCTATACACATGAGAAAGACAATAGAAGAAGCTCAAGAGCTTATTGATACAGTTGCTAGAAATCAGCATCTGTACCTAAGCAGTGACTCCTCCATCAACGAAGAGGCTAAAACAGTAACTGCTGAACTCAGTCCTGCAGATCAAGCTGCTGAATTCACCAGCAATTAGATTTTCTAATAAAATAGTTAGCTGAATTCAAAGAGATATTACAAGAAACAAGAATGGCTAATATGAATATGGAAGTACAGTTGAAGCAAACAGAACAGTAATTATCAAAACAAATAACAGAAGAATGCCAAGCAGTTCAATTAAGAAGTGGGAAAACATTAAATACCTCAGAAGGTACTTGTTCCAAGCAAGCTCTATGTGATATTGGGGCAAGTATTAACCTAATACCTGCAGCTACTAATGCCATGGCATCTTAGCCTAGTTTTACTAGTCTTTTTCTTTGTTTTTCATTAGGTTTTATGAACTTTCTTGAGCCACAAGTAAGCCATTTGAGGGGAATTTCATGTTTACTTAGATTCAATCAACCATGAATGAATTGATGCATTTTTATTATATTTTGTGCTATAATTGTTATATATCATGAAAGAGAAACAATCTCATGATTTGGTGCATTGCTTTGATGCCTTTAATTGATTGATGATAGGTGAAGAAAAAAGTTTGGAAGAAGGTTGAAGAAAAGAGAATGGCAAAGAGCAAAAAGAAGGACTCAAGTTTGAGCTCATGTTTGCCTCAAACTTGAACTCAAACTTGAGGAAGAATGCAACCACACTGGTGCACAAAATTGCAATCACACTCTTGCAATTCCGCACAACTAACCAGCAAGTGCACTGGGTCATCCAAGTAATACATTACGTGAGTAAGGGTCGACCCCACGGAGATTGTCGGCTTGAAGCAAGCTATGGTTATCTTGTAACTCTTAGTCAGGATATCAATAATTCTCAGGTTTAATTGTGAAAAGTAAAAGAACATGAAATAAATACTTGTTTCGCAGTAATGGAAAACATGTTGAGGTTTTGGAGATGCTCTATCTTCTGAATCTCTGCTTGTAGAACCTATGCACAATTACTCAAGAGGGGGGGTGAATTGAGTATTGCAACAAGAATGAATCTTTTTGCGAAAGTTAAAGACAATATACAAAAGTGTTATTGTACTAGTATTTTTCCAAGAGCTTAACTCAATTGCTAAGCATTTATAAGGAGCTTTTACTTTCCAATAGACACCAACTCAAATAAATTGATCAAGCTTTTCACCAATCGGACTTAAGCTACTTTTTAAGTACTTACGAAGCTACTTTTCGATCACAATTTATTTGCTCAAAGGTAAAAGACAATAATATTGAAGAGATGAGTTTGGAGAGATGCAAACGCTATTTAGAGTGGTTCGGCACAATCCTTGTCCTACGTCCACTTTCTTTCTCAATCGTAATTGAGAAGTTCCACTATTGCCAAGCTTCAAGGTGCTCGCGCAAAACCTTTTACAATCCGAGTCCTTAGTTTCTAACACCTCACGGTATATGATCACCACTCGTATACTAACCCACTCCACTTAGAGATACCTTCTCTAAGATTTGCCTTGAGTACTTAGTATACCTCTTTGGTATCCTCACCGACCATAGTGTTTATAACTCTTGACTCAACCTTGGAGATCACACTCCAATTTACAAAGTGTACAAGAAAACAATTCTCTAGAAGAGTGTATGATTACAAGTTTAGCACTATTGAACCAATTGATATTGCTCTCTCAAATTGTGTATTATAACACC
>NC_029777.3:79612451-79613704 GCF_000817695.3 Arachis duranensis
GATAGAGTTGTTTGATGTATGGGGCATTGACTTCATGGGGCCATTCCCACCATCATACTCAAACACTTACATTCTGGTGGCTGTGGACTATGTATCTAAGTGGGTTGAAGCAATTGCTACACCCACTAATGATACCAAGACCGTGCTGAAATTCCTCCAGAAACACATCTTCAGCAGATTTGGTATTCCCAGAGTACTAATCAGTGACGGAGGCACTCATTTCTGCAATAGACAGCTATACTCTGCTATGGTTAGATATGGAATTAGCCACAAAGTGGCAACTCCGTATCATCCACAGACAAATGGGCAAGCTGAGGTCTCTAACAGAGAACTAAAAATCCTGGAACGGACTGTAATGGCCCGAAGAAAGGATTGGGCAAAGAGCTTGGATGATGCTCTGTGGGCATACAGAACAGCATTCAAGACTCCTATAGGAACCTCTCCATACCAACTGGTGTATGGGAAGGCCTGTCATTTGCCTGTGGAACTGGAACATAAAGCCTACTGGGCAACCAGATTCCTAAACATGGATGCACAGTTAGCTGGTGAAAAAAGACTGCTCCAGCTAAATGAGCTAGAGGAGTTCAGACTCAATGCCTTTGAAAATGCAAAAATTTATAAGGAAAAGGTAAAGAAATGGCATGACAAGAAGTTGTCAACCAGAGTCTTTGAGCCAGGACAAAAAGTCCTGCTCTTCAACTCTAGGCTCAGACTGTTTCCAGGAAAACTTAAATCCCGGTGGAGGGGTCCGTATGTGATTACAGGAGTATCACCATATGGATATGTTGAGCTTTAGGATATTGATTCTGACAAAAAGTTCATTGTTAATGGACAGAGGATCAAACATTATCTTGAAAGCAATTTTGAGCAGAAATGCTCAAAACTGAGGCTTGAATGAGTCTCAGTAAAGGTCCAGCTAAAGACAATAAAGAAGCGCTTGCTGGGAGGCAACCCAGTCATTAGCAGGTTATTTGTTTTGTTTTTACAGAGGCAAGTATCAAAAATGGGAAGTTATATGTTTTGTTTTTACAGAGGCAAGTATCAAAAATGAAGGAATTCACAGAGTTACAGAAGGATTCAGCTCAAAAAGCAGAGAAAAAGAGCTTACTGGCAAAAAAATGCCAGTAAGGGGCATTTTGGGCGTTAAACGCCAGAATGGGTACCATTCTGGGCGTTTAACGCCAGGAATGGTGCCATTTTGGGCGTTAAATGCCAGAATGGGCACCATTCTGGGCGTTTAACGCCAGGTGTGC
>NC_029777.3:79613804-79614741 GCF_000817695.3 Arachis duranensis
GTTTCTGGCGTTTAACGCCAGCCAGGGCACCTGGCTGGGCGTTAAACGCCCAAAAGGGGCATCCAATGGGCGTTAAACGCCAGAATAGGTGCCATTCTGGGCGTTTAACGCCAGTAAGGTGGGGGGACCACAATTTTGTTTTCAAATCAGATTTTTTCAAACTTTCCATTTCTCACCCATATTTTTCTACAAAAATACATTTCAATCTCTCATCATTCACTTTCAAATTTTCAAATATCTAAAATCATTCTTCAAATCTCTCAAATCATTCCCAAATTTTGTTCAAAAAAATGAATATCTGGGGATCCAAGAGCAAATTCGAAACAGTGGATGGGAAGTTCTGACCAATCCTGAAATAATGGTTGGAAGGAACATGGTTCAGGAATTCTACTCTAATCTGTGGTTGACAGATAAGCAGAGAATGACTGGAACTGCTTACCATACCTATAGAACTATGGTCAGAGGGAAAGTTATGTACTTCCATCTGGACAAAATAAGAGAAATCTTCAAATTGCCTCAACTGCAGGATGATTCTGATTCCTTTAATAGGAGAATGGTGAGAGCAGATAAAGGGTTGGATCAAGTTCTAGAGGACATATGCCTCCCTGGAACTAAGTGGATAACCAATTCAAAGGGTGTCCCAAACCAACTCAAGAGGGGAGACCTCAAACCAATTGCAAGAGGTTGGCTAGACTTTATTGGGCGCTCCATATTGCCCACTAGCAACCGTTCTGAGGTCACCATCAAGAGAGCAGTGATGATTCATTGCATTATGCTTGGAAAAGAAGCGGAGGTCCATCATGTGATTGCTTGTGAGATCTACACAATTGCAAATAAGAATTCCACTGAAGCCAAATTGGCTTACCCAAGCTTGATCTCCTTGCTCTGTAAAGAGGCTGGGGTAAAGATGGGAGTAGATGAATTCATACCCATTGAA
>NC_029777.3:79614961-79615258 GCF_000817695.3 Arachis duranensis
TAAATTGCTGAAGGAACAAGAGAAGCAGGGGCGTGAACTCCAAGAGTTGAAACGCCAAAAGCTCTCCTCTCAAGTTGAGGGAGCATCCACTTCTCAAAATCAAGGTTGTTGAGTCCTAACTCTGTGAAAACCTCTATCATTAGGAGCCTATTTTTTGAGTTTTTTTTCTTTTGTTTTGTTTTCTATTTTTATTTTTTTTTAGTCTCATCTTATATCTATCTTTGAGTCTTGTTCTTAATTCATAATTAATAAAATTGAAATTTTATGCCTTAAAGCTATGAATGTCCTATGAATCCA
>NC_029777.3:79615362-79616305 GCF_000817695.3 Arachis duranensis
GAAACTAGTTGAATTAGTTTGATGTGGTGACAATACTTTTTGTTTTCTGAATGAATGCTTGAACAGTGCATATGTCTTTTGAACTTGTTGTTTTGAGAATGTTAAAAAAAAATTTTGTTGGCTCTTGAAAGAATAAAGGAAAAAGAGAACTGTTATTGAGGATCTGAAAAATCATCAGATTGATTCTTGAAGCAAGAAAAAGCAGTGATTCAAAAAAAAAATTTCGAAAAAAAAAGAGAGAGAAAAAGGAAAAGAAAAAGAAGGAAAAAGGGAAAGAAATAAAGTTGTGATCCAAGGCAAAAAGAGTGTGCTTAAGAACCCTGGGCACCTCTAATTGGGGACTCTAGCAAAGCTGAGTCACAATCTGAAAAGGTTCACCCAATTATGTGTCCGTGGCATTTATGTATCCGGTGGTAATACTGGAAAACAAAATGTAAGGGTCACGGCCAAATAACATAAAGTAGCCGTGTTTAAGAATAAAAAAGAACTTAACCAGGAAAATCAATAACATTATCTGTATTTCTGAGTTCCTAAAGAGGCCAACAATTCTAAACTCCAATGGATAGAGAGATGCAAAAACTATTCAGAGGCAAAAAGCTACTAGTCATGCTCATCTAATTAAAACTAATCTTCATTGATATTTTTGAAATTTATTGTATTTTCTCTTATTTTTTATCTTATTTTGTTTTTGGTTGCTTGGGGACAAGCAATAATTTAAGTTTGGTGTTGTGATTAGCGGATAATTTATACGCTTTTTGGCATTGCTTTTAGGTAGTTTTTAGTATGATCTAGTTACTTTAGGGATATTTTCATTAGTTTTTATGCTAAATTCATATTTCTGGACTTTACTATGTGTTTGTGTATTTTTCTGTGATTTCAGGTATTTTCTGGTTGAAATTGAGAGACCTGAGCAAAAATCTGATTCAGAGGCTGAAAAAGGACT